>NW_027107231.1:1078482-1128247 GCF_000696795.3 Halyomorpha halys
TGCATTAACCAAATAGTGATTTCCTGATAACAGGTTTATGTGGAACAACTATGTCTATTTCAAAATAGTCTACACTAAATAAAATCAAACCTATTCACATATTGTTTTATTACCCTCTTTCGATGTACCTGAAGTACATCAAATCAGAAAAATAAAGTCAAAAGTGGTGTATTTGCAAATTTTGCTTCATTGGGTTTTGTTGAATTTAAACGTGGTTTTCTACTTTTAACAAAATAACTAAAAGTTAAAAATGTAAACATATCAATAGATGTTTATCAAAATCAAATCTTCAATCATAACTTCAAACACAATTCTTTCAGATCTTTTCAAAACACGACTTTGACATTGGATCAACGATGTCTTACAATTGGGAAAACGTACTTATAAAACAAGTTGTAATTGAAAATAAATAATGTCAGTTTTTGTAATTACTTCTAACATTTAGTACAATGAATTTAAGCTTGGATCAATTCATATCTAAACAATTAATGATGGCCGCTGAAAAAATTTATTTACTTTTAATCTGCGTATGTGCTATATTTATTTATTATATAACAAAAGTTATTAATTGTCGAGAAATTTGTTTTGTGAGCGCACATTTTAAATTGGTGTGACAGCTTACTATGTGATGTAAAAAGCATAAAATGTACTATATATTTTTATAATATATACCTTACAGAGAGGCCTTGCAGAGGCCTCAAATTAATCCTCACTTAACAAAAAATAAAGGAAAATATTACCGTTAAAAAAAAAAAACATTCCCTGTTAAAATTATAAATGTTAAAGATGAAATTTAGGCCCATCTTTATTTTCTTGCTGAATGTATACTATATATATATATATATATTCTGAATTGGCCTATATGGGAAATATAGCTATTTGTCTAAAATCTCGAAAGGGACACAATCTAAATGTATTTCTTTTTTAATATAAGGCGATCCACAGCAAAGGTGGTGTTTGTTTACGCATATTGACTAACCTGAATACACGTTAAAACTGCAAACTTTTCAGAGAACTTTACTGTAGTGTTCAAAGAAGTGGCTGAGCTTTCATCACTGAGATTCTATTTGCTTTTTAATTGGATATTTTAGAATACAATTGAAGAGACCTCTAGAACATTCAGATGTTTAATCTGAAAGATCTCAGGAAAAAACAAATTTCGAAAATCCAAAAGTTTCAGAAAATTTAATTTTATATTGTAATTGGTTCATTAAAAAGATTTTATGGGTTATATAATTAACCAAATTTAAGAATCATAAAAAGATATTTAATAATGCTCTGAAGGACACAGTTAAAAATTTTAAATGTTCAGAAAAAGTGTGACATTGTATTGTAATAAGCTATTTTTATTTTTATTTTAAAAATGATAAAATTTATCTGCATTTGCAGTTTAGTAAAAAATAAGAAAAAAAATGGAAATATTGCACATTTTGTGCTCTTTAACATTTTTTTTTTTTTTTTAAACAAATATTATTAAAAAATCAATGAGATAAAAAGTTTATCACAAAATATAAAATATATACGATCTGTCTATTAAGCCGAGCATTTAAAAACTTAATTCTATTTTTCTATTACCCTCTGAGTATAGAGCTAACAGGAGACGAACATAAAAACTAATTAAATCTTATCAGATATTCTTTTAATTCAAATTCCTTGATTTGCTGTGGATCGACCCACATAAAATTTTCATGTTTCAGGATGGCATTGGTTCTTAATAGTGCCTAAGAATTAGCAAACAGATGAGACGTTCGGTAGCCGACCTCAGATATAGAACACACCCAGAGAGTTCGTCCTGAGAATAGAGTAATTATGGAAATGTATGCAAACTGTTGGAACACAACAACTCCTCCAAAGCCTACTGTATATACATCATGTAATTATTCAACTCTTCAACACGGCCGAGATTTATGTATTAATGTTCTGTGTTTGCAATAGATCTCGCTCTGTTGAGACTGCAATCGCCCTATGTCCAGCCGAGGCAATGATTACCTAAAGCCGATCTCATTAGCATATGCGGGCCTCTCGGCTTGTCGCTGTTTGTTATCATCTCCCACTGATCCATGTAACTCGGCTATTGGCCACTTATAGTATTACACACTTTTTGTTCAATAAAAAAAAAAAGTTAACTTCACGGCTTTGATTGGCGAACTAGGGGAATCCCCTGGAGAAACTGGTCCGTAGATGATTATGAATGTATTTTTTATAAACTATTTTATCGGTGAACATTACAATCTGTCTCACTAAAGCGAAATACCGTTGTTCACAATCCAGAAATGAGTCTTTTAGAGCATAAAGTAATAATTTAGGAAATAATTATTATTACATCTATTTATATAAGAGAAATGTTTTATACACAGAAAATCTTCAGGTAAGGATCATGAAAGGCTGGATGAAAAGAACTAGTCCGGGAAGGTAAAGGTGGATCCTCATGTTGGCCGCTCGCCACGAATCGGAGGCTTGTACAAATGCTCGGTAAACAAAGAGCGGGCCATCCACATGTGAGTGTTATTCAGAGAGGTAAGCATAGCGGACATGTAAGTGGTTTCAGCTATTGCACTGGGATTATATTATTTTTATTACGAAAAAAAGGAAATTAAATATAAATAAATGAGATTAAATATAAAAACTAACTACAACCTCCTAACAGCTCTCAGTTGCAACTAGACAAAGAACAATGGTGGAGTTGCTACACGAGTGCTCTCACGAACCCCTTTGATCTGTGACCAAAAACAGACTCTCGGCGGATCGGCAACGAGCTTAGGCCAACTCGTACAAGCCACCCATCCACATGCTCGTGCATGTCCGAGTTCGCCATGGCTTGGCCAACATATAGAGGCCCCTTTAGATGTTAAAATAGAGCCGGCGCCCAAAGGGGCCAATAATACTCTGACGAGAATTGAACCCTATTGAACTGAGTACTGAGAACTGAGTTGTCAGAAACAGCTTGTAAAAAATAACCGAAATGGTTTGTTTTTTTTGTATTTGTTTGGCAGGCAGTAGACAATTTTGAAATAGACATTCATCTTCTATCAAATCTTTTGTTTTAAAGTAGATTCTACTTGAAAAATCTACTGGAACCAACAAATCACAACCAAAAGACTTAACCTAATTTAGCTATTTGTTGACTAATTTACACAAATTTTAGCGCATTCTCTAGAATTAACGTAAGTTTGTTTCTATTTCTTGTGGGCTAATAAGAATCCGATATTTTCCAATAATAATTTGCAGAAAATTTCATTTTTGGGTTTGTTTTGTTAAAAAATCTAAAAGAATGAAAAGATTTATTTTATTCATTTAAAGATAATATCCAATATGGTCCGACCAGATGATATCATCTATCGGTCGGTGCTAAAATAACACATAAAAATGATAAACATAAGTGAAATGTAAATATTACAGTTAAGACAATTTTTAAGCTAGATAAGTACAACATGAATTGATCTCATGTGATACTACTAATAATTAAATTAACTACTACTAAAATGAAAAAAAAGTAATAAAGAAAATAATTATTATTAAATTAAATCATATTAAAAATAATAATAATAAAAATAACTGAAAGGATTTTGAAGTGAATAATAAAGCTGCAAATTTACTCAATTAAAATTAGTGAATTAATATAATAATGATAATAAGATGATATCTATTACTAAGCACACACATACATTGCTAATCCTAATATTATAAATAAATTATGTGGAGTTAAGAAAAGATACAGGCAGATATGTTCATTTGGTTTATCAAAATCAATTATTGGGAATCATAGAAGTAAGAAAGTACCCAGTTAAATATATATATATTTTTTTTTTTTTTTTTTTTTTGTGGCTCTTGATCGAGTCTGGCACCCAGGACTGCTATACAAGATCCGTAAATTCCTACCCCCTACATATTTTCTCATTATCCGTTCTTATCTCTCAGACAGCTTATTTCAAGTAAATCACAACAGCGCTTATTCATCACTGTTTCCCCTGTCTGCTGGTGTACCTCAGGGTAGTATCCTTGGTCCTATCCTTTATACAGTTTAGACATCCCAACCCATCCTAACACTATCCTCACCACGTATGCCGATGACACATGCCTATTGTCAGTGAATAATGATCCTCGATGATGAATGATGAATCAACCCACTTTTCATTAATAAACTCAAAAGAAGCTTCACTAAAAACAAAGATAAGCTTAAATTCGTATGTAAAGGAGAACTGATACGATGATGAAATACTATGAAACTATGGAATAAACAAAACATATAAACGAAGACCACCTATATGAATACTCACACACTTATCGTTCTCATTCAATATCCGGAAGGAACTAAGAAGAGAAGAGATTAAAGGGGATAATGTTTTTTCCTCTACTAGCGTGCCCTTATCACCTGACAGCTAAACATTTTTGATTTTAGGGATATATTGGTAGACATTTAAAAAATGGGCTAGTGACTGGAAAATGTTAACAGTGGAAAAAGTTGCTGTAGTGATAGGTGTGTTCCATCAACGTTGCTGTAGTGATTGGTGTGTTCCATCAAACGTTGCTGTGATGATTGGTGTGTTCCATCAAACGTAGCTGTAGTGATTCGTTTGTCCATCAAACGTTGCCGTAGTTATTGCTGTGTTTCATAAAAAATCCAAATTAATTTTTATACTATTACTTGAAAGAATGATGAAATAAAGGAAACTTTTTTTTTTTAAGTTTCTTGTGAAAGAAACTAGCACGAATGTTTTATAATGTTTCAGATTTCTCGTGAGAACGCTTAGGAATAACAAAACATATATCATATATTTTATAACTTGATAAAAATCTTCAAAGTGAGAAGGAAGTATTAATATCGAGGAGGACCAAACCAGAAAAATAAAATAATCCACATTAAGATGATTGGTCATTTTTTAAAACTTCTGTAAATGAAATAGCACTGAAATTAGAGAATGACTCATATAGGATTAATTAATTCGTTGTACTAATACAGTACTTAAATTAACAAATATTACCGATTTCCATCATTAGGCGAAGTAAAGAAAAGTTTCCTATAAATAGTACTCCATTTAAAAGTGAATTCACAATAGTACTTCCTAGCTGTTGTAGCAATAAATCATTCTTTTAAGGTACGTATGGTTACGATAACACTAAAGCTCCAAGGCAACGCCCTAGTTCCAGGAACCTTCTGTGATGGGCGATGCATCAAGTTCTGGGAAGGTATCCCTTGTTGAAGGGCAGAGGGACCACGCATGCTCGCGCCTCCGAGGGCTTGATCGCAGCGAGCTGGTGCTAGTTGTGGCCATGCCATAGTCCGAGTATCGTCTCCCTACACTAGTTCTGGAGGATCGCGTAGGTCTACAGTCAGCGGTAACTAGAGGTAGAGGATCTGTAGATTATCTTGCCAAGTTTAGCGATATACAAGAGATATTTAATTTATGGTAGTATGTAAAATCATACCTAATCATAATGAAATTTTAACTCTTATTGTAGTTAATGATTAGTACAAGCTAAACTATCTATGAAATCTTAACTGTTGGTTCCAATGACGCAGGAGTCGCATTGGAAGTGACACTCTTTTAATAAAAACGGCTCACATAATTATAAACAAATGAAATAAAAAAAATAATCATTTTAGAACATTATATAATAAATTAATGAATTACCAATATTTTAATTGTTTATACAATATTGAATTTTGAGATTGAGTTTTTCATATATAAATAAAAAGAATATGTAATGATAATTTAAGATTGTAAACTTGAATAATTAAGTTATAAAAAATTAATTATAATTCAAAACATTTGAGGTGTGAAATTGAAATTCATAAACATAAAAAAAAAACTTTCTCGGGCATCCCCAAAACATTGAACACCCCACGGAAATCCTTTTCTGGTCTCTATTGGATCTAGAGCTATGCTAAACGATGTATCGTACGAAAAACTGTTGGTTGATAGTAAAAGTCTGCGAATTTTACTTCTATATAAAGAATTTTATTTTCATACAATGAATTTTAATTCTATACAATGTAATCCACGTTCATGATGACAAATGGATTGAAAGAAAATAGATCATATTTCTTTTTAGTTTCTACCTTTAGTCGGTCACACTTTGAGCAGTATGTTAAAAGCAAAGTGTCTATTAAGTGTCTACCGTACCTATTTCTGACAGCTCTGTCAGATTTCAGTTATTTTATTGTATTAGTACTATTGTTTTTTTTAAAACTTATTTATCCATTCAAGTGTTTCCTGTAACCGCTTTTTTATTATATTTTCCTTTGAATCTATGTGTTAGTCTTATTCTTGTAAAATGTATCTATTTGTTTGTTTTTGGTAAACTGATCTACTGCTGTGACTATGAATGATGGTCTGATCTCACATTGCCGTCTAATATTGAATTTGTTTAGCGGGTCACTGAAGAAGATCTAGGAGGGTGAATTCCGGAGAGCGAATTTGTTGATCGGGTGAATTAAAAAATTGTGAAATGGTGAAATTGGAGGAGCAGAAATGAGAAAGAAAAATAGGAATGAATTGAAACATTTGTATTTGTTGTACAGACCGAAATTGATTGTAAAAGGGAACTGTAGGGGAAAAAAAATTGTTTATTATATCTCTTTATATCTGATTATACCATGTATGTGTAATCGATATATATCCGATTGCGGATTGATAAGTATGCTGTGTGAGATAGCAACCTGATGTATTTAGGCAGCATAGAAAAATAAAGTATTTCTTTCTCTCTAGTAGCCCGTGGGAGTCCTTATTGTGATTATATTTGTTTTATTCTCTACCAGATATTAGAAAATAATTGAAATTTCCAATGTTTTTTAAGTCATGTATCTAAGTAAGTTTAAATTTGAAATGAATATTCTAATTAATATAATTTTTTTCAAAATTTAAAACAAATAATTTTTTCTCACCAAATTCCACAAGTAGTTAAAATTAAAATTAATGGTCTTTTTTAGGTTAGCATAAACCAAACAAAGAACAATAAAGTATTAGATAAAAAATCGTGTTCGGTGACGAGAAAGGACCTATATACGGAAATTATTCAATTCAATAAGTTGAAGTGCATAAAAAAAAAATTCAATTACACTTTATTTTATTGCTTCATAATACACACGATCATATCAATACAATAAATATGAAAACTTGTTTATTATAATATATTAATTACAAATCATATTTATAATAATGTAGGAGTTATTCGAAACAGAAAATAAAATACTTAATCTGGTGACTCATTTTGTAATAAATATTTTTAAATGTTTAGATTCATATTTTAATGAGCAGATTTGACCCAAAACAAATATGCGTCTTTTCATTCCAAACTCTTCAACTATCCTAACCCATTAATTCTTAATCTTTCATCCTTAACAAACCCTGAAAATCCTCCGAGGCGTCTGAAAAGAAGATAGCCACGGTACCTTCTAATTTAAATTAATGTTTGAAGTACCACCAATGGATGGTTCCTTCCCAAGATTTTCAAGTGTATATGAAACATACCACATATTTACCTATTGTATTATTTTGTACATTTGTAAATTATATTAAATAAATTTTTAAAAAATATTTTAATGATGTCTTAAACGTAAAATCCGAGCGAAAATTTTTGATTCGGAGATCATGTTTTATATTCTATTAACATGAATAAGAAGATTACTATTCATTCGGTAGTAATTAGATAGCGAAATGATAGAAGCAGTAAGGCTTTGCTAACCTAGGTAGGAGTACTTGGCAGACGTATTTCTGAGTCTAGAACGGATTCATCTAACATTGGTTAATCCATCCACTTCTTTGCTATACTCATCTACGTTCTACGGAACATCTACTCTTCTTACGGTACATCGTTTGCCCCTATCTTTCATTCTACATTCTGCAATTAGCCATTTTCAGCATTAGCATTTCATCTTCAGTTCCAATTTTCTCCTCAGATTAACAATTTGTTATGTGACTGTAATAATGTAAATTGAATTTTAAATTATGCCCATATAAAATTGAATGATCGACTTAAATAATTACAATTAAACCTAATCCACCACTGAATACAGTAGCTTCGGACAGTTATCGGTTGCCAATTGGGCAATTACACAGCACTACTAGCGGCACGATAAGGCACAGAGGAGAGAATACGTTTCTACAATTGCGATAATGGCCGCAGCAGGACCAGGGATCGACCAAGAGTATGACTTAACATTCCTACTGATGGCCCTGCCTCTTTAAAGCAAGCGATGCCGCTCCTTTACGCTGATTGTAAACCGATGTTTTCCTCTTACAGCCATTGAACCTTGCCACCGGTTCTCAAATTGATTTTTTTATCTAACTCACTTCCAGGAAAAAGATTATTTATTATTACTTTTTTTTCTTATCCAACTTTATATCTTAAATTAATATGGAGGTGTATAATGTAAAAGTCACCGACTTTATGTTTGTTTCTAAGAACAAAATAAACCTTCAGAGACCCTATGAAAAAAGTGTCTGTTACCATAAGTGGGATGGGTTGACGCTCATAATTGTCAGTAAAAATAATAATACAAAATTTAATTAGTTATTGGAATATGGTCCGGGTACGGTCAAATAAAACTCAAATAGTAATAACTATTTTAATTGAGCCAATGTTGCAGGGCTTCGTCAGGGCTAAAAAAGATACAAACACTTAACATAGTTACAAAGAAAAAGAAAAAAAAAACATAGTGGAAAATAATAGGGGTATGCAGTGAAACGTAAAATTTAATAAGAAAAATTAAAGGGTTAAACATTACGTTTTTGTAACTTACGTAACTAAACGTTACGTTTAAATTTTACGTTCCACTATATACTCCTATTATTTTCCAGTTTTTTTTTTCTTTTTTTTTTTTCAATTTAACTTTGTCAAGTGCTTGTATCATTTTTAGCCCTGACGAAGCCCTGCAACGTCGGGCGAAACGTTGGGTCAATTAAAATAGTTATTACTATTTGAGTTTTATTTGACCGCACCCGGACCATATTCCATTCATTGATACACACGGTCAATCAGAAATCTTCCAAAATTTAATTAGGATAGTTACTAATTGTATTTGATCGTACGAAGTCGTACGATTTGATTTAATCAATTTCATTGTTCAAAAGATTTTTTTTTTTAAACATTGTATCTACATCGTTTTAGAGATAGGTATATAGGTTTTAAGATTTGAAATCTTCAGTTGCATAGTTTGCTAGCCCACTTATTTGTTACATTAGTGAATACAGATTTATAATTTCTAAACTAATACTTAGGTAAAAAGTGACTGGAAAATTGAAGACTACGTTTCTTATGAAAGAGGAGTGTATCACATTGAATGATAAATAAACCTTCCATTACTGAATTTTGGAAACTCGTGACTCAATCAAAATAGCTAACATTGTCACGTTTTTCAGTTTTTGTACAACATATTGCATTAGATTCTTTGTACTCCACAATGAATTTCGTGAAGTTACCATGGTTTACAATTGACCAATTCACATCTTAAACGATTTCTTCAGGTGGTGTAATTGCTTTTACGCCAAACTTTAAAAATTAGGCTAAAGATTAACGTTATATATTGTTATACATTTTATTAAGATATGTTAGTTTATTTGAAACTATACAACTTTGTACTACAAATGTATTGAAAATATACAACTAAATTATCAAATACAAAAATTTTATTTGGCTATTTTGTATGGAAGTTTTAACCTAAAGAAAAAATATAATAAAATTAAATAACTCGATAATCATTAGTATTATGATCCTAAAACCGAGTAAAATACAGTTAATGTCCATGGAATTTTTATTTTTGAAATTTCGGATGAAGGATGAATAAAACACATATACACAGTTATAACAAATTCATCTCCAAAAAGAAATAAACTTTATCCTGTGACTTTTCGCAGGACAGGGAAATAGATTGGATAAGTTGATAGACTTCTCCCACCTATCACGAAAGCTGTTTCTTGTCCAGTGTAACCGGGCCTTGACCTCTCCAATGTTACTAAAATACTGCACTCAACGATTTATTAATTTACACGTCAATTAATTTCCGAACTAGCAGACAGCCTAACGTGTCCAGTAGGTCGATGCTATCAGTGTCTTGAGCAAGCTGACCCAGAGGACATGCAACAGAACCGTCAACGATTTCATCTAGCTCTGTAAATTCAAATATAACTAAAGTAACCCAGCGAAAAGCATACATGCATGATATACATACATAAGTAGTATTAAACTTTCAGATAAATATTATAAAGTAGTAGATAAACGATATCACAAAATAAGGATTCCATTTTTAAACTTTTTCTTTTCTTCCCATTCACTACAAAAAATTAGTATTCACTACAATAATTAGACCAATTTGGACATATGGAATTGAGCTCTGGGGCTCCACCAAACCATCAAATTCTTCCCGCATCCAATCGTTACAATCCAAAATCCTACGTAAAATCCTTGATGCTCCTTATTACATCACAAATAAACTCATTCATAAAGACCTTACTTAACATCCCATTCGTTGCAGATTTGACCCAAACCAGATATGCGTCTTTTTATTCCAAACTCCTTAACCATCCTAACCCATTAATTCTTAATCTTTCATCCTTAACAATCCCTGATAATCCTCCGAGGCGTCTGAAAAGAAGAAGGCCACGAGACCTTCTAGTTTAAATTAATGTTTGAAGTACCACCAATGGGTGGTTCCTTCCCAAGATTTTCAAGTGTATATGAAACATACTACATATTTACTTATTGTATTATTTTGTACAGTTGTAAATTACAATAAATAAATAATTAAAAAAAAAAATAATATTTTTTTTTCTGGAGATGAACTTCTTATGATAAAGGATGCAGAAATCAAGTAGAAACATAAATATCGTTATCATTACTCTTAGGAAATCAAGAAAAATTGTTTAAAATATACACCTAAATTTTTTTCTATAGACAATATAAAATAAAAGTTTCAGAACGAAAATTATATTTGTTACTAACTGACTACAATAAGGTCTAGATTTTTAAAAACCTTTAAATCCATTATATCCTTAGTCATCGGCAGTTCTAAATATATTTTGCAGTCCTATTTAATAAACTTTTTCATTTATTGGAAAATATTATGATCTATGATGGTCAGAAAATAGCGATAAGTCCGCAATTCCATACCTTATTTAAAATAAAAAATAATATATAAAAAATAATAATTAATAAAATATATGAAAATAATGATGTGTCTATAAATATAAAATAATAATAACAATATAATGTAATTCAAAACTAAAAGCATTATATAGTATTCTAAAAATGTAAAACATGAAAGAATAAAAAATACGTTTTGGTAAAGATTAAAGTTAGTCACATATCTAATAATTGGAAACCAACTTCATGCAATTTAAGTTTCCTTTGTATTTTATTTTGATACTGCCAGTTATTTATCACTAATAAAATACCAAATTCATTCTTTAACCATATAAAAATCTTTTGATCGCTGTTGTGGAGTACTTAAGAAAATACACAGGTCCTTAGTAGGACCTTGGCCTTTTCAAATCTATTCTGGTATTAAATAAAATTACACTTGTGAAAATACACTTTTTATATAAAGTAAAATTAATTTAAACATACAAAAAGAGAATTTCCGAATAAGTTAATATGCTCTTTCTAAATAATTGATTGATTTTAGAAAAATATTAGTATAATTTAAAATTGTATAAAGCACAGGAAAATATGTAAATGGATATGAAATCATTAGACAAAACTCATAAGACAAAGTAGAAAAACACAAAATAAAATGATAATTTTATTAAATTACAAAAAAAAATATCTTTGAACCACTTAAAACTTAAACTTAATAAATGCATCTCAATTCTAAGTTAAAATGTTTAGTATTGTCCATGGAACAGAAAATGTTCAGTTTGATTGAACTTTTAAATCAGTACTATTCATGAAAAAAAAATTCATATAGATGAACCCACAATAATTTAATAGTAGTAAATACTCCAGATAGATCAGCTGACGATATCTTAAAAATGATCAAGCGAGTGGAGAAGAGCCTTTAGTACAGCTGTTGTCCAACGAATATACAGTTATTCTTATATGGAAATGATTGTAACGATGAGTACGATAGTTGTACATCAAACAACCAATGGAACATTTACAGGACTACTAACTACGTATTACAATATGCCAGACAAATTAGACAATACAAAACAAAATCGAACCCAAACAAAAAAATCATTTCGACTTGTAGCATATATTCTTTGACTGCTGTCTTAAGCAACGTTCATCATTAAAATCTACATTTTTTTAATAATAAAATCAAAGTACTCACAGTAAATATGAAATCACGAAATGTGTAGCAATATTTCTCAAATCACTCGTTAATATATTGTCATTCTTATACATTAACCGATATTCGAATTTTCATCGCTTCTCACTCGAGAAGGTCGAAGACACAATGTAGCCAAGTAACTGTTATAATGGACAGAAATCAATAACCACTATTTTCAAATAAAAATTTTTCTAAATTGATTTCAACCCAAAATAATGTAACAATTGTGTAATAACGAATAGGGACTGAAAATATATTGCGATATTGCTTACAAATAGGCGTGAATCCAAGACACGCAAGTTATAATTTAGTGAAAAAGAGGTTTTTGCTATCTGCTTGCAACTCAACCGAATCAATGCTTAAGTATTGACAAAATTGTAAAATTATCAATAATTACCAGTTATTTAATCAAAATTGTATTAATACTATAGCGTAAATTTGGTTGAGGCATAGGTAGATAGCAACAAAACTCTTATTCACAAAATAATTAGTTGTTGCTAAGAGGTAGGACCTACACATACAATATTGCAATAGTAATACTATATTAGGTAATAATATTAATATTAATATTATATTATGGTATTATAATAAAGTAACAGTAAATTATAAAATAGTAATATAATATTATCTATTATCTAAATCGGTCATAAATTCATCAGAATGTAAACATATATTAAAACCTACGTCTACTTCAGTTTTAATGCCATCTTCTATTTAGCATTCATCCATGTAATTTTCTTTAAATTTTCAAATTATTTCAACTTTAAGCTAGGCTCTGGGTAAGATAACGGATATAGCATGGTCGAAAAATCTTTTTAAGATACTAAAAAGTACGTGTGTGAGTTGTAAGAAGTGCATTTTGCACTCAAAACTACTTCATTTTAAAAAATGTTGGCTGGATATTAAAGTATACCATATGTAAGAAAGTTAACTGTAAAGAAAATTGACTTAAATCGAAACAAAAGAATCTATTGAGTAATTCACATCATGGTTGGCGGAATAAACTAATAAAACATTTCTGATTGCATTAGGTTAATAAAATTATTAGGTGTGGAATCTAATGAAATTAAAGCTATTGCTGAATAAAAGTAACAATTATGAAGATGGAGGTTAGAGTAGGTCAAGAAAATTAGAGGTGAACTTACTTAGGTGGATAATAAGGCGGCATATCTTCTCCCAGCATTCTCTTCTCCAATTCGTTACCCTAGCCAGGGGACCAATCCTTGGGTGTCTAATCACAGATAATGATGGGAATTAGCAATAAGAAAAGTATGATGATTTGATTCCATAAAATGGCTCTCTGTTGCACTCTATCTGTCTCTTTCTGAATACAGAGGTCGCTGGGGAGGTGAGTTTTTATTTTTGACACAAAGGTCGCTGGTAGCTATTATGGGGGTTCTATTGTTTTAGACAAAACCGAAGTAATTACCCATAATCAATTAGTAGTTGTTAGAAAAGAAATGATTTCAATATTCATTCCTATTAGAAACACTGCTATATCGACGATCAGAGAGGATAAACCTGATCATTGGTATGATATGGTTTTAGAGGAAGTCACATTTAAAACAACTGAGTTTGTAGATAAAAAATAATATTAATATTAATATTCTATAAATATGTTTTATGTTATTATAATTTCCCAAATAGTTCTTTAATACAAATAGGGGGCCAAAAATTAAATATAAATAAAATTAATGTTTTGGTCTATAATGCGTTAGACTAAACATGACCTCAATGAACATTTGAGATGTAAAAATATACCTATCAACTAACGGATAATGTCCGGTAATCTTCAATCAGTGCAATCCTCTGTAAAGTTATATATTATGATTCCTGTAACCACTTCTGGATTAAATATATCGTATTATCCCTTTTTTTTAATGTGGCACTAATTTTCTAAAAATTAAACAATAAATAATTTATAAATTAATAAATCTAAATATTAACGTTGATAAGAATGTAAATATACTTTGGAAGCCTTATTTGTATATGTGTCTCCTTACATAACGCGTAGATCATCTAAGACCACTAATAACAGGTTGCCACCCCAGCTTTCTGGAGCGGTCATTGCCTTGATTAATTTCTAACTACGAACAATTTTCCACTTTAATGCGGGAATCAAACCTACATCATTTTGTTCCGGACCCGTGCTACGGCTGGTTATTAGATAAATTAATGAGTGGTAATCATCCGGCAATTACCCGGTACATGGCAATTTGGTGCAACAGCTAGTGCATTCTTGGCATTGCACACGATATAGCGTGCATGGCAATTGCTTACTCTATAGATCTACATATTGTTTCCTTTTTGGTATCAGATACCGTGAATATTCCATTAAAAATAAAACTACGAAGGTTCGTTGTCCCTTAGAATTAAGATGATAAGTGTTATTCACATTTCTCCGAAAGCAAGTAACTGCCCATCAGATCCAGTTTACGTTGAAACTTACTTATTATGAATAAATATTGTACACTCTATGAAAAATTAATATTTACTTTAATAAATTAAATTACATTATAGGAGTTCTATCAATGGATAGATTCACCACATGTTTGTATGATGACAGTATGTCACCTACAGCAAATGTACTTGTTGTATATATTTTTATACAGTTGTGAATAACAATAAATAAATTATAAAAATAAAAAAAAAACACGATCAAAGAAAGACAAATAGAATTGCTTAATTATGATAAATTATTTGACATTTTATGTTAATATCATAGATACAAATATTTTGGCTTAACAATATATTATTTTATAGTTTTATAAACGATTATTAGAAGTACATTTTCCTAAAAAAAAAAAAAAATATAGCTAATTTTTATAATGTAATTTAATTTAGTATTCCATTTTTTATTCTACCCCTGTTTTACCAGTGCATCAATCTAAACTCCAAAATAAAAGTAATAAAAAATTATTAAACAAAATAATATAAAATTTTCTCCAACTTTCCTTTGTTAACGTTGATTTTGAAATTTTTATGGTAGAAATTAAATAATTTTGACAGAATTTATAAAAAAAGCAAAAAAATAAAGCATATACAGATTATGTAGTCTAAATAAATAAATATTATCTTATTTATTTTTTTCCGCTTAAAGAAAGCTGTATTTCAGTTCAGTTAGTATATTTACAGATATATTTTTTTTTTTTTTTTTTTTTTTTTTTTTTTAATAATTTATTTATTGATATTTACAACTGTATACACATATATACAACAAGTAAATTTGCTGTAGGTGACATAGTGACATGATAAAAACATGTGGAGAATCTACCCACTGATAGAACTCCAATAACATTTCTAGAGGAGAAGATCTCGAGGCCATCTTCTTTTCAGACGCCTAGGAGGATTATTAGGTAATGAAGGAGAAGCCAGGTTAGAAACAAGTGGATTTGGGTGGTTGAGAAGTTTATTATGGAAGGAACGGTATCTGGTTCTGGCCAAATCGGCAACATATGGAATATTGAGGTCCTGATGGATGACTTGATTTGTGACAAAGTAAGGAGCATTAAGGATTTTACGAAGGATTTTGGACTGTAAGGATTGGATTCTGGAGGAATTTGATGGTTTAGTGGAGCCCCAAAGCTCAACTCCGTATGTCCAGATAACAGATATATTTATATTAGTAATATGTATTAGCTATGTTTCTGTTTAATAGAGCTAAAAATGAAGGAATTAAAGTTATTTTAGTATTTTATTCAGATCCCAGGGCAGATAGTTAAATTCAATCAACAAAACATTGATGAAAATCGATTTTCCTAGCTACAAAGAACATTAAAATTTACAAAGAATGGTATCTCTGTGATCAATAAAACCAATATTCAATTAGACTTCTTTTTCATTCGTTTCTATTTTCATTATACGATCGAACAAGTAATGGTCTCGTGACGCTGTTGAATATGAGATCCCCGAGGGATGATTAGAGGTGATGGGAGACCGGTTTGATCCCTAGACCTGCTATACATACAAAGAGCGGGCTTCGGATATGGACATGGGAGATCACAATGAGCAGAAGTTACCTCAAAATGGGACAATTAGTAGAAGAGACACGAGGTGGGCGCTGTGCGTGGGCCCAACGCCTACGGGTCCTGCATTTCATAATGTCCCAATCGATAGGTAGCTGTCATACTGTTATTAGGCAGTCTATATGACAACAGTAAACAGAACAAAAGGTGTAATGACTATAATATTTATTCATCCAAACAGTAATTCGGACATTTCAACGACTAGCCTCTAATTTGGCAAGGACTTAACTAACGGAAACAAAAAAAATACTTTATCTAATTTATTTAGGTCCAGATAAACTAAATTTAGAGTTTTAAAAATCAATGAAAATTTTATTTAGGTATAGGAAATTTATTTTTTAGTTTGAACTAAGCAATTATCTGTTTTAGGATTGTAAATGGTTTTAATGAAATTAAAAAAAATTTATATGAGGAAATGATGGTTTGGGGGGGGGAGGGAGGGGGAGGTGCGGTCAGAATATAACACAAATAAGTTGAAATAACTTTTTTAATAATGCCAACGATTCGGCCAGAATTTCTAGCCTTTTCCAGGGTTTAAAACAAAGAACAAGATAACAATCAATGTATACAAAAAATAAAATATAAACAGAATGGCATTAAGTAAATAACTGTACCGAATGAAATTAATAAAAATGAAGTACTGAAAGAAGTGGAAAATAAAAGGTATATATAGATAATTCAATTACCTATGTATACATCCAAGGTCAACTATCTTCCCATCGTTAACATAATTTTAGGTTGGTTAACATCATCTTTTTATTTATAAATAATATTCACTAAAGTAATAAGTAGGTATACTAACTAAAATATTAAGCTTTGCTACAAACTAAAACATATTAACCAAGATATTGATAATATACTTATGAAATAAATTTATTTAAAAATTATACAACAAGATTCAATGCATCATATAGATCATTAAATAATAAAAAAAAAGAATAAGAAGCTCAATAAATTTCGATTTGAACTGAATTAAATTTGGTTTATATTAAATTTTATGAAAACAATGTCAATTGATAAATGAATTTAAGAAAGTTTACTATTACAAATACTAACCATTGTTACAATAATGATTTATTTTATTTTCTCATAATTACGGTCCTATCAACTTAATTGACCCGAACAAAACTGCTCACAGCGTCATTCGATTCTGCTTGGTAACTTACATAAACGATATAATGTAATTTTCAATGTGGATACCAAGAGAATCACTTTTTTTTTTAAACCAGTTTTTATAGATTAGGTATCACCGAGAGCGAATAGCATATACGAACTCCATTAAAAGACTGCTTTATTGATTTCCGAGTTTGTCAATATATATCATTCGATCAGCTGACAAGGCTCCTGTAAGCTGACGTCGCAGTACCAGCTGACTCAGCCCGTCACTTATACATAATGCAATACCAGAGAATCATAATTTCCAGCATTAACATTTAGACAGTTAATAATAAAAAGTAACTATAAACTTATGCAACCAGCGACCGATAATTCTACAAAAATTTAGGGTCTAACGAGATACATGGCAGTTGAAATAAATAGAGCTACCAAATTTACTCAAAAAATCGGGAAAAACAATGTATTTTGTAGGATGCATTGTGAAATTTAGGGCCAGAGGGTCATCTGTAAAAGCAATTACTTACATTTAAAATGGATCACAAAAAAAAATTCATGAATTTGAATAAATTAACGTCAAAGATCTCACTTTTTTCCTAAATCGAGTTATTGGTATCAATACAATCAAAATCAAAGTCTGTATTATTCCAGAGACCTACCAAGTTTCATTTTGAAATTCGATCAAGTCTCGAGCACACTGTATTTGTTAGCTATAATACCAGGGTGTGAAGACGAACCTTGTGTGTAATTCGAAGGAACAGACTTTGTTCATTTCTGTATCTATTTCGAAAGTAGATCAGCTATATTATGGTGTTGTTGATTGCACCTGTTCTTCTGCCATTATAGATAAATCCAGAAGATCTAGAATCCGATTATAAGATACCATTTCTATATACAAGATAGGAGGCTCCGGTGAATGGATAGATCCATGAGGACTATTTAATTGTGGACATTGTCAACATCGTTAGTGATCCATTCTGGCAACAGAATAGCCTGATCAGGGAGCGTGATCTGTCACGGGGAGCCTCGGTTGCAGATTGATGGCTCTCGGTCCATCAGGCTTCTGGAGCACACTGCACCCTCACAAACACAAGTATTTGTGTTATCTAAAGTTTTTGGATTTTTTTTCATATCTGGAATTGTAAATTAAAAATTAACTGAAGTGTATCTTATTGATTTCATCAGCGCTGAGATTTCGTTCAGTAAACATTAATTACTGTTTAAAAATCTATTTTCTTATTACCAATAATCACTTTATTGTTTATTTATTATCGAGCCTTTTCTGAAGAAATTAATGTTGTAATAAGACTACATAAATCATAATTTATTCAAAAAAGATAATTTTTCATTCTTAGATCCTATAGGTCGAAGAAGGGTTCACCACGTATTGTACCTAAGATCATACTGAACTGACAACTGATTGTTCAGAGGAGTTAGCAAATGTGCAGCCTCATTTTATACTTTTATATCAGAATTGCCTTCTCTTATCAACGGATTCTTTTTTAAAAATCTGGTGCGGCACGTGCCCAATATCATCCCTCTTTCAACTACCATCCTTAAATGCGTATTTTTTTTTTGTTATTATTCTGTTGTTAGTATTTTTATTAAATTATTTTAATTGAACTGAATCTATATTTTATGAGTGAAAGTAAAAAAAAAAATATGGAGATGCTTATCTTCGTAAGGTGGAAGGAAGGGCGAGACAGAACACGGAACAGCACCATGCGGACTAACCTCGGAGTTAAACCAGCTGAGAGCATCCTAGAGGATCACAAGCTAAGGTGGTTCGGACACCTCCTTAGGATGGACCAGGAAAGAACTAGCAGGAAGAAGTATGAGACTCGTGTGGAAAGAAGAAGCCCAAAAGGAAGACCGCGTATTTCCTAGGAGGAGAGTGTTAAAGAGGCATTCTTGAGAGGGGTTATGGACTGGAGTAGGAGAGAATAGTTGGTCCAAGAACGAGAACTCTGGTCCAGACTACAAATCGCCCAACTGCGCAAGCGATAAAGGAGATAAAATAATTATGGTGATGATGGTGAAAGTAAAAAATAATAACCATAAGATTTATGATGGATAAAGATTGATTTAAAGTATATCTGCGTTTATGATGATTTATTTTACATCTATTTAATTTCATTTATATTTTTTTGAAATTGATATTTTTTAAATTATGTGACAGTATGTAATTCATTGTTTGGAGATAGTCTGGGTAGAGGTCATAAAAAATAAACAAATAGAAAAAAAAAAACTAAGTAACCAATGCTTTGCCCAATTCAGTCCTGATGAAGATAAGCTGTGTGACGAAAAGATGGTTACAAATAAATATTATTTGTTTTTGTCTCTTTATGTACCTTTCATAAACGTCACCTAGGTTTGTGTTCCTACAATTTTTTTTAATATTAAATGTGGTATGAATGATTACTGAGAATGAGGAGCCACCAACAACTGATGACGGTCCTAGGGAAAAAAACTATACATACAACTATTCACTATTTCTAATGTTTTTTTTTCAACTTATTTTTTCAATAATATTAATAAATTGTTTAAGGTATTATGAAATTTACTACTGTATTACAATACCAAGAGTTTATTTATTGTTTATTGTATTGCATCAAATACAAAAAAGTTTTTTTTTATAAAACTATTTGAGAATTATATATTAATTTAATAGTCATTATTCACTTATAGTTTATTATAACACGAGTAAAACTTGAAGTATTACATCCTCACTACAGAATAATTGGGTTACTTTGGCCCCGATTATACATTCAAGCTGCTCAAAAAAATAATATGTAAATTCCTGTTATATTAATTTAATACTTTATTAAATTTTAAAAAAAAGTGAAAAACTGCCTGCAACATTTTATTTGGTTTCATACGTGCATTTAAAACAGCTGATAATAAGGGATAATTTTCACGAAAATGGAAAAGGGGAGGGGGGTACTGGCAAAATCGGCTCCGAGCAAAATCATAGTCTGCCAAAATACTTCTTTTCAAGCATAAATTATTAATTCTCAGGTCTTTTTTTCTAAATCCATATAGTTATAATTTTAACGAAATTAAATCATTTATTGTTTAAATGAAGAATAGAATTTTAATAGCCAATGTTTTGCATTTACAATCCAATATTTTAGATTAGATTTATTTATCACATCTGATCAGGTTTTTACTGAATATATTCAAGTCATACTTTTTGTCATAACATGGTCAGTAACATAAGACATGAGGTCATAATGTATTTTTATTTATTTAAAATTGTGTAGATGAATATGACATTTCGTGGAGTAACAAATTTCTATAGAATGACCGGAAATTCGACCTCTACGGTTGAGAAACTTCCGGCCTGTATCAGTTTCCCTAAATCTGTCGGGAAGGGACCGTAGGCGTCACCCACGGGAACATTCCGCCCTCGCATCCTTGTTTGGCTATTAAGGTTCACTTTACCTTCTTTATCCCACAACCTTTATAATATTATACTACTTTATTGTGCGGATATGTATTTATCTTCGAATAAGGTGTATTATAGAGGGACTCATCATACCACATGCTGACTTCCAGCATCACCGATCACTCTTCGTGCTATGCGTCTCTACATCATTTAATTTTTCAATTTTACAAGCTGATTACATGTTTTGTCTCTCATACTCAGCAAGTAATGTTTCGCCTATTATTTCCGTGGCTTTCATCGTGAAAACCGAGCTATCTATCTAGCAATGTTTTAAAAGAGAGCTATTGGTGTGTCTGACAAAAAATAATTAAGAATATTCTCGAAAGTGTCTTCTGTGAAAAGACCCTGAAGAACAGTTAGTGGTATTGGCTGATGTGGAGCTTATGAAGCCACCAATATAGTACCAATTAAGTCCGTTATTAAAGAGGTATTTTATTAAACATTATATTTAATGTTTAATATAAAATTTATTATATTTGGTATTTTTAATAAAAGTTATTTAACCTTTTGATTCTAACACTATATAATTAAAAGTAGATTATTTGACAACTTAAATGTTTTTCTATTTATTATTTTAGACAAGCCAAAGTTCATCGTTGGGACCTCTATGGATAAAATTATTCCGTTTAACTGCAATTAATACTCCATTTCAGAAAACACTTTTTTTCTCAACTTCGTATTTTTTAATTATCTAGATAAGTTCATAATGAAGATTCCAGTGCAGGATTACAGAAAGAAAGTGGCAGCAGGTGTTAAAAAAAAACATCCATTTTTTAACATAAGTTAGGAAGGGACTTTCTCAACCAGATAATAATACGAAAAATAATGGAAACAAATTGCTTATTTTTTCACAAAAAAAAGGGGGGATGTAGACACATTCCATGATCATAAACGTGAAGAAAACCGTTCTTGAAAAATTAATTACAGGGTTTGTAATTGTCACAGAAGCCTAAGTAAGGTAGCCAGGTCACTATCTGCTATAAATATTTCATTCTAAAATAATAATAATTTTTTTGTAATATAAAAAACGGATGTTCTCGAAAAACGGCTAAAATGGTCCAAGAACGATTTTTCTAATCGCTATTTGTTCAGCAAGCGTTGCTTTACTATACTATTTTTGTTAAATATTACGTGGGCTTCAATTAAATACCTCTAAAACGCATTTGAAAATAAATTTGTCTTTGTTTTCTCTTCGGCCCCTCTGGCAAGGAAACAGAGGGAATGTGTCGCGACATTAGTGTGAAACTGAAAGCCTTAGTTTGATATAGGGTATATGAGTTGCCAAACCAGTAGAGATGTTATGAAACTCGTAATGAAGAGAGAAGGTTCGGCGGGACTATCGGAACCCATCGGCATGAAAATTCTGAGCATTGGAAAAAGATTATTCGGAAGGATGCAATAGACGGATGGAATCGGAGTTAGAATTCTCTGTGGAAATACTTCTACAAGCTGAGAAGCAAACTAGGATCCCACAGACTACTAGATTCCACAGGCGATTAGGGATTCCGTGCCAAACTCGATGAATATGCCCAAGATGTTGACCATTTAGTGAGTGTTGGTGGGTACCGAAGAGCATGTTGTCATTGCATGCACGACCTATGAGTCAGGCAGCTAAGTTGTAGAGGGAAACAGGACTGTTTGTTCCAACCAAGCGATAGTTTCCACTAGCTCGTAACATCAGAAAACTAACCGTACTAAAGATCCTTTGTGTACGGGTGGAAAACAGCAGTCGGTCAAGTTCACTATGGAAAGAAGTTCTTGAGAGGCCGCCGGAAAACGATACCGTTGTTGAAAAGGAATATGTGTAGTCAAGATTTAATTAATGTCCTTACCAGCTTATACCAGCATAAGTGGGTATAAGCACATCCTTTATGCAATATGCTACCGCTGTTAAACTTGTGTGGCCAAAAGGCAAGTAAGGATGTAAATAAATAAGTAGAACTCCCTCTTCCTCAGATCTCATAGAAACGGAATTTATTAATTCCTTTTTTTCTAGCCCATTTCCAGATGATTCTTTGACTACATGTTCCTTGTACTGGATCATTAAAAAAAAAAACTGTATATTTCTGCTTTAAGGATTTTAAATACCACTTAAATGCTTTCAGATTCTTCATTATTACTTTTAATACTTAATTAGACAGCGTTCAAAATCATAAATATCTTTCTTATGATCGAAAAAGTCATTAATTGAGCTCCCCTTATAAGGCAAATATTTGTGATTAGTTTACAAAACCAGAATAGCGATGGAATTGTGATGATACATCGGAAAAAATATGTAAATTAAAAGACAGGTTGGAAAGGTCATAAAAAGCTTATGAAATACTGAGCCATAAAAGAGTCCAGTTACGATAGCCATTAATATAGAGTGCGGTAAAGAGCATTTAGAGATATTGGCTGGAGTGGAGCCTCTGGAGCCTCCAGTATTTCACCACTACGGTCGTTAATAGGGAGCCATTAATTCTATTCAATGATGGCTCCGACCTTAATGGTGTCCTATGGATGATGGAGGCTCCTTCATAACGTATACCTCCCACTTTTTTATTTGTTCTGCTACTTAGGTCGATATTTTAGTGACAGCTTCTTCGCGTTCTGTAGGAAATCTCATCAAAATAGATAATTATATAATATACTGCATAATTTGTTTTGACAATTTAAATTGCTACATACTAATAAAATCTTACATCTTCTACTAGCATTGGAAAACCCCTGGAAATATATTTGTGTAGCGGTTAAGTTTTAACTACATGGAACTTTGCATCTTCTAATTATCACACTGAAAATTATTTTGGGGGCTTTCAAAAACAGAATCGATTTTTAAAAGAGTAGTATAGTGATGAATATTTCATACTCGATAGTTGATAGTCATATAATGCATAACTTCAGATGGGCATATGAGATTCTCACCCCATTCCTGAAAAAATAAATAAAATCCGTTGAAACCAATAGCTATGTACTTGTTCCCTTACTATCTCTGCTTTTACAGGCTCAAATTACTGATTTGTATAATCAGATTGGTACCTCCTGCTCTCTTCTAAAGAGCGCCAATTTAAAACTACTAACTATAAGACGGTTACAGCAGCTTCAGAATAATTTTGTTTTAATGTCTTCTATAAGAATAAGTAAAATGTCTATGACCTTGTCGTATCCATTGTAAAAGTAATTTTGTTGTTGTTGTTTATTTCTTGAAATTAACAACTGCATCTAATAAAAATACATACAGTAATATACTATAAAATACATACATACAGTAAATGAAATGTGAGTTCTATAACAAGCGCATTATGCAGTATTTGGGAGAAACAACCCATTGGTAGTTTTCCAATTTCATTTCTACATTAGAAGGTATCGTGGCCATCTTCTTTTCAGCCACCACGGAGGATAGTCAGAAATAGAAGAGGAGGCTATCATTTCAGTATCTTTGTAATGCGCATACCTCTTTTTAAAGTAAAATTCCACTTTCTGAATAGAGATGTAATCAAACTATTGTCAAAGAACAGTAAGCTAACGGAATTAACCAACTGGCGGGTAGAAGCCTATCGAATTAGTAACTGACGTAATACGGCAGCTCTCAATTCCCTCCAACGCAACTCCTTTTAATCTTTCGCTTTTCGCGACCGTTTTGCAATTTCTTCATTCATGTATTTGCTGATTCTTGTGCACGGACCTCTGCGAATTCTGTTCCAGATCAAATGGTTGTAGTAATATTTTCTTGGAATGCCAGTTATAGAAACTGAAGCTGCATTGTTCATAGAATATAACAATGAGAACCCGGATGCCGATTAGAACAGAAAAACCCTACGTGAAATTTCAAATCAACCCTATATCCAAACAATGGATTGATTCAGAATAGTTTTAGTTCTGAAAGTGAAAGAAAAAAACTTAAACATTGCCACCACTATGAGGGAATATAAAAATGTACCCTCACAGATGGACCATCATCTAATGTTAATAATTAAAACTCCATCATCATAATGCTGAAATAAAAAATATAGTGTTTATTATCTGAAAAAAAAATTATATATTAATAAAGCAACTGCTCCTTACGTTTATGAAAAAAAGAAGATGGGAGTATCAAGATTCATTTTTTCAGAACCACCGAAAAATAAATATTAACAACACCTGGTAGAAATTGAATGCACAACATTCTGGTCATAAAGTTCCTACTACCCAAGGTAAGAGATATTTATATCCATGTAGGAAGTGAAATAATTTTCTTTTTTATTAGAATTAAAAATTTCCTTTCGCCTTTTACGTTTTACACATCAGAGAACAAACTTGGTTCTGCAGCTATTCATAGAAGAATCTTTCATCGGGTGTTAGTCCTATTACCATTTGTCTAATTATGAACTATTCAGAGAATGTGTGGGTTTGTAACTAGATGGTGCCATACCATAACTACTAAAGTCCATCTACTTTTACTTGATTATTCCTATTTGGTAAAAAGTTGAAGGAAAGTTGGAACGTGTGAAAATGACCGAGCGTTGACGAGAATCAAAATCCATTGATTTGGTAAAAACATTTATTTTTGTACTTATATGTTCCAAATAAAACTCTTCTCATAGCTCTAATTCTCAATAGTAAATAAAATTAATAATAAAAAAAAAGTTTATTGTAAATAAAATTTAATAAATTAAAAAAATTATAAAATTTATTCTTGTTCATTTATTATGGACAAAACAGACACATGAAGTCCTTGCCTAGCTCCACTCCTAATCTTCAGTCGTCGCTGTCAGTAGCACGCCCATGGATAGGCATGTTTTCTTTAGTTCTTTGGAGATGCTGTAATTCTATCATTCCTTTGGTCTTCCACGAGACCTGAATTTCCATAACAATCTTTTAACCGTTCTCTCTTAGCCCATTTTGATTTCGTGAGTTACATAATACAAAAATCAGTGAAGACTAAAATGGCTTTATTCTAACATATTTACAAGAGCTACATATTACTGTTACTGTTACAGAGTGTCTCTCTTCTACTAACTTCTTACTTTCTTAACTTAGCTATCTAGTCTAGGAAATATATATGAACACTTGAGAAGAGGGGGTAGGAGGAATAGTGAAATAGGAGAAGGGGTTTTGACCAATCGGATAATTTTAAGGGAGTAGGTGGGGGGTAGAGAGCCTATGAAATTTAGAAGTAAATATCTGGAAGGGGGAAAAAAGGCGTGGACTAGAAGCAGGGTGTGAGGCTTCTAAGAAAGAGACCATGACCTAAGACTTGTGTGTACTGACTTACATATGTTAACCATAAAATAGTTTGACTGATGCAAGTCCATTGTGAGATGACAGCATGAACCTGCCTAAGTGTCAGCCCTTGCTATTGATATAGGGTACTAAGGGCTTGAAAGGTCTGTTAGAAGGGTCTCTGGACCTTCTTTGAACCTAGTTGTTTTTATTGAGTTTCTTTTCTATAAAATTGTAAGAAGAATGTGGACATATGCAACCATATGTCTAAAGTGACTTAGGTTCAGTTGGGCAAGGGGCAATTGTTTAAATTTATAATACCGGTTCCTTAACTCGTGGAACAGCCACGTAATTCGTTTTTGGAAACATACGGATTATTATAAAGTACATGAAGCTCATTGTTTTTTTCTGAATCAAAAAAAAACAAAACATTTACTTCTACCGGTCCAAAAATGCGTCTTAGAGGCCATATTGAGCCGGAAACATGCCATTTTCCAGTCAGAAGTTTTAGCGGTTCCAACAGATCCTGGGGTGGTTGACTTTTATTTCGTAACGAATCTTCGAAATTAATCTCAACTTTCCAGCTCTAGAATAGGTTGGTAACTTGTAAAGCTACTTGTCTTTCCCTCCCTTAGTTGTAATAAATTTAAAAAATACGCCTTAGGATCTCTAGATCCTAACAATATGTTCAGCCGATATTTTACGCAGTGCACAGGTTTCATATACATAAGTCAAAACGAGAGTCAGGTGAGAGTTGATAATGCCTCAGTTTAGTCGTGCGACTGAGTAGTCTACTTCTAAGAAATGTATATAGACTGCAACAATATCGATTACCACCATTTTATTCTCAACCCACCTCGAAGTGCCAAAAGGCAATGAAAAGACATATTGTATACCACAAAATTTACACAACTATGATTGGTCTTTTACTTGATAGTGAAAGTGGGAAGGTCAAAAAAAGATAACAAAGTTTGTTCTTAAAGCTTGGATTATAGGTCGTTATGTGCGTACCCCATAGCTGACTGTAAATAAGCTTCCAGAACAAAACAATTGTAATTTCCAAATATATTATTTTTTAATTGAAAAGTTCCCACAATGTAAGATTCGTTATGATTTATTTTGTATAATTACTATCTTTATTTTACTCTATTACGGCCACCCAAGAAATAATAGTATTTTATTTTTCTTCGAAATTATCTGCTATTTACTAAATTAAGCAAAAGCAAAATAAGGCTTTAAATTTAAATCAAGCAATGACCCTGTACACTAAACCTATAAAATAAATACTTTTATTTTTAATTATTGGTTAATACTACTTTTCACTAGATCTAATTGTACTTATTGTTAGTATTCATAATTTGTAAATACCTAGCATTAGCAAGAGCACTCAATCGCTAAAGAAAAATTACTTGCTAACCTCTACTAAAGCCATAATGAACATCCAGGAGATATAATGACACGACCGATGGCGGACGCGAATTATCTACACCGTTAGACTTTGAAATACCTATTGATTATCTTAATAGGTCTTATAATGTTTGATCTGAAGATTGTTGGAAAACATAACCGTTTACTTTAATATTACTGAATCTTTGTCACCGGCTATACATTATAAAATACACAAAAAAAAATTGCTTCTTTATAATAAAAAATAATTTGCAAAAATAGTAAAATTTGAATTAAAATTATTATTTCCTCTAAATAAAATTTTAATCTTAAATTTTAATTTTTTCAAGCATTTATTTCATTAAATAGATTCAACAAAAAATTGTATATTTCAGCTTCATTGGAAAAAAATATGATCACGTCCTGATAAATTATATAAGTAGAATTATATTTCTCTTATTAATTTGTTTCACCAACCTTCACTATTTTAATCTCCTGTCTTGCCTTCAACTCTAACGTTTAGGTTTGGTGTGTAAAATCATTAGGAAAAATTATGGCAGTCTTATGACTCTGGAAATAAAATATTTCAATTTTATTTTATTGTGTTTACCCTAATAACAATAAAAGTTCAAACGTATTACTATAATTATTTACCCTTACAAAGAGGATGAAATACTGAACCTTTCTCACTCACAATATGCAACCCCAATTTCAAAATATTTTAATTCAAATGTTCAAAAATTCATTATCATTATAGCTTAAAGATATAATTTTGAATAATACCTCATTTCAAGGAGGATAAGATTCTGAACGTTTTCTCACTTACATTATGCATCTACGACTCTTAGTTTTCGAGATATTTTATTCAAAATACGCACAGCGTTACCCCTCACCCCGATTTCCGTTTCACCTAGAGTCACGAAATCAATTCCGTATAATTTTTTTTTCTTGAGTTAAAGAAAAGAAGAGTTCTGTAAAGAATTTTTACTTCAAAAAATTTCTACTATACTTTTTATCCAAAAACTCTTCATTAGATCTATCTATATCTGGTTAACGAGTATTTTATAGTTCTTTCTATAAGCGTCGCTAATTACCCAAAATTTTCTCAAATTTAATTTTATATATAGTATTATCTTCGAAAACTCCTAGTTGTTTAGTTATTAGCGAAAAATGAACGAAATGTTATTACAAAGTTTCATCATTGTACATTTTTTTTTCTTTTGACAAACAGGATTGAAGTTAGAAATGATTATTACTACTTATAATATAATATAATCTGTAAGGTGCTGACTTTATTATGTCCTTTTTTTAAATATTTAAACTGCATGTGCTACCAAATATGTAAATAAATTACACATGAAAACGTTGTAATAAATTAATTCGAAATATTCACAAGACCGAATTAAAATTGAATCAGATTAACTTTCATTGAGCTCAAATTTAATTTCTTGAATTATATAAAAACAACGTGCATATACTATTATAATTTAATGCTAAATACTTTTTTTAAGCCCAGACACAATACGACTAATTAACATGACTCTGCATCGGAGGTTCTCACTAAGTCAGAAAAGTACTCGTTGGTTTTTGCCATTCCTTCCAACACAGGTGTTCTAAGTTGATTGGTGCAACTTAATGCGGGCCGTGTGAACACAACAGAATTAGTTCCCAGAGAGCAGGGCACAAACGTTTCCAGAAAGATAAAAAAAAATGTAGAACCTACATATCCTGTTTCTATCATACATTTCTTATATTCACTCCGTAGTAATTATAATATAATCAGCTTATTTTGTCCTACGACCCATAATTAATTTCATTTATACATATTTATATAAATTTATATTTTATATACAAAACTTTGATGTTGGCTGGCTTGTAATTAATGCCCTAAATCAATGATAAGAAAAAACTCATTATGATAATTGCTGACAGCTGACATTAATTGAGAAAATAAATATTTTCCAATGAGCTAATAACCTGAATCAAACCTATGTTGACGCAGATTGGGCGCCAATCAAGAACGTCTGATCGAAATTTAAACAAGGTCCTCATTAATTAAATTAAAGCCTTTAAATTTTACCATATTAGGACACAATCTAAAGATAAATATATATTATTTGTCAATAATGATTAAACATAAAAAAATAGTTAACTAATTACAAATTTGTTGATTAAAAATTAACAAATTTTACATTAAATAAGATTACTTATTATCATTAATATTTTTTCATGCGCGAAATAGCTAGATAATCAACCAACCCAACCGACTTTAATGGAAAAATTACTAAACAAGGATTGGCCAATTTGTTTAAACGTTGTTAAGAGGATCTTATTAAAGCCATTCGTAGATAATTATGTTTAATAAGTGCTATGAAGAGGATATTGTAAATTGAAATGATTTTACTTGTACATAAATAAAAAATTAAAAATAAACGCTTAGATGTGTATCCTCTAAAGGTATTGTTTCTTGCAATACAATATAGTATACATTCACCTATGCAATTCTTAGGGTACCACAATATCACTCTTTGGGTTCAACTTCAGCTATGTGTTCCAGCATATGGTTCACTATCACGTTTCACACCATTATAGAAAAGAGTGTATCTCACAGACCTCTTAATAACGAGGTGTGGTCAGTGACAAGCAAAGCACCAAGTACACCATCAAACAGATTTTCTCAATCATTCTTTTCATTGGACCGCACTAACACCTTCCATATTGCACCCTTCTGTTTAGCTAATTGGAAGACTACAAGTTTCTCAACATGTGTCGTCTGACCAGAAGCTACCACAGTGAAAGTTCATTTGATCTACGAGTTAATGAGAGTTTATCAACAATTTGCAGTGTACCGCAAGGCTCTCTTCAAGTAATGGGAGGTATTAGTACAAGAGCCGGAAAGAAAAAAAGGAAGTTATCTCACCCCAATTTTTGATTACTTCAATAAAAACTATGTATAATTACTAGTCAAAATTGATGAGTCTGCCAAGTATAGGTAGGGGGATTAAAAAATGGCGGCTGTTTCAAGACCTTAAAAAAACATTGATTTTTCATTCGGAGCTCTCTATCTTAAAAACTACTAACAACACTAGAAAATCTAAGAGAACATTGTTTAAAGAAGAGTAAATTTGCAGAAATATTAGCCCTAAAAGAGCTATTTACGTCCAATAGTTCTCGAGAAATAGATTTTTAAAAAGCAAAATTTCTTAAAAATCTACTGAAAGATTAGTTGTTAGTTAATTTATTTTGAGAAATCTATATCTCAGGAACTATGTGACGTACAGATGTCTGTTAGCACCCAAATTAAAGCTAGTTTAATAGACTATAAAGACGTTTATTACCTTTACCTTCGTAGCAATAGTAGTTTTCATGATATTTGCTAAAATAAATTGATTTATAGTTTTTCGGACAATAAATTTGATTTATGAAAAACGTTATTTCAGAAACCATTGGACGTACTGATGTCTGCCAGCGCTCACATTAAAGCTAGTTAAATTTACTACAAAATAGTTAATCATGTTTATCTTTGTAGGAGTAGTAGGTTTTATGATATTTGAGAAAATAAACTCACAGAAAGTTAATTTCCAGTTGTTCGTATAAAATGTAGGATTTTTGAAAAATATATCAATAAAGGAAATTTAACTTACTATAAAGTAGTTTATGACACTTATCTTCGTAGGAGTAGTAGTTTTTATGATATTCACATATGAATATAAATTTGGCAAATGAAAATTTGTCCGAACAACTATTAATCAATTTATTTTAGCATATTTCATGTAAATTATTACTCCTACGAATATAAACATCATAAACTACTTTATAGCTCATTAAACTGGCTTTAATTTGAGGGCTAATAGACATCTGAACGTCAAATGGTTTTTGAGATATAAATTTTTCAAAATAAATTCACTAACTACTGATCTTTCAGTACGTCCTATACAAAACTTTTATGAAATGTTGCTTTTTAAAAAGCTATATCTCGAAAATTATTTAACGTAAATAACTCTATTAGGGCTCATATTTTAGCAAATTTACTTTTCCTTAAATGACGTTCTCTTAGGTTTTCTTATGTTGTTCCTACTTTTTAAGATATAGAGCTTCGAATGAAAAATTAGTTTTTTTTTGGCTTTGAAACAGCCGCCATTTCTTATTCCCCCTACCTATACTTGGCAGACTCATCAATTTTGACTAGTAATTGTACATAGTTTTCATTAAAGTAATCAAAAATAGGTTTGAGATAACTGCCTTTTTTCTCCTCTTGGGCTCTTGTACTATATCCAGTTTGTAGTCTTTGCGGCGCCGGTAATCTTTATTTAGCATCAAGCAGTCACTGCTGAGTGTGGTAGCTGCTTAAAAGTATAACATAGGAGTCTATGTCTTCAGTGCAAGAGTTGAGCCCTTAAAAATAAAAACCTATCACCCAAAAGACCAAAAGCCACCAGATGAATATGGCCAGCAAATACGGATGCTGTAATATGCTTTCAATCTCTATACTTTTTTTTTAAGTGAAATCTTCTTCAAATACCTGTACCACCACACTGGGAATGCCAAGAATTATTTCTTGAAGTCACTGTGAAAAAAATATTGTCTGACTCAGGTGAGGAGTAAACCAACAATGTGCTGAACACAAAACACACCTCTCAGGCACTTGCTTGACTCGCGTCCTCAAGCTCCATCCTTTACCTAGGTACATCTTGGAAGGTTGTTACTGTTATTTCTGGACATACTCTACCCCTCACACGTGGGGGATAGAGTGGGCTCAGGGATCCTCAGGTCGATTGTGTAAATATTGAATATATTATTTTATCATTATGTTATTTTATTTATTAATTTTTTCATACAGATAGTCTGATTATGTTCAACTTGTCTATTCTTTTGTTTGTATATATTTTAAGAGAGTTTTTTATTTTATTTTATTTCATTTTTTTATTATTATTATTTTATTTTTTATTTATTTATTTTTTATTTTTTTTTTTACTATTTTTTTTTTACTTATTTATTTTATTTTTTTAATTTTAGTATGTATGAGATCATTCATCAATATTACCTATTGCCCACAACTGTGTGGCATATTGTAATATCTATCAATAAATAAATCTATCAAAAATAATTTCTGGACAGGTGTCATCATGGAAACGAACCTTGCTTTTTTATTAAATATTTTTATTTCTCTTTTAAAAGGTTCGGGTTGTTTTGGTATAACTCACATCACCTATACCATCTGCCCACACCACCTCAGTTTTCCTTTCCTCTGAAATAGCAAGGTAGTCATCTGAGCCGATCCTCCTGTAATTCATCAAGAGCTAAGAACGCTACTGAACTACTAGAACTGCAGCCAACGGCGGATTATGCGAGTTAGAACACCTCAAAGAGCCTGGAACAGAATTAGATTCCTCAGTTCATGAGATGACGCCACAGCAAATTCTTTGAAGGCGTATTTCAGTCCTCTTTTCCCGGAGATCGCCCCGCCTTCCAGGCTATAAGGTGCCAAGGGAGCAACAATCTGACCACTGATGACACCGGTGCACGCACCGAGCTTTATAATCGGGCTTAAAATATCTTCGACAAAATAATGCACTTGGTTAAAGAAGCTGTTATTGTGTTTCATATAATATGTTAAGAAGTAAAAAAAAAAAACAAATTGCTAAATAAAAAATTTAATCTTAATGATATACTACCAATATTTGAAATTGAAACATTTAAACCACAGTAAAATCAAATAAAACATATTCTTGTAAATTTGTATATTATACCAAAAAATATTTATAGTTTTAATTTTAACCAACAGACTTTTAGGTCTTACAAGAAAACAATATATTTAGCAACTAGAGAATACTAGAGGTTTAAAAGTGTTTTAGGAAAAAATGTTTACTATAAAATAAAAATACATTGATAAACATTTTAACATTCATGTAGTAATTGAAACTGATACAAATGCAATAAAATATACTTCTCGACTATTTAATATTTCGGAAAGAATGGCTGATGAAAAAAGCTTTTTAAAAACTTTACCATTAAAATATGACCATGATAGCGAAAGTACTATTGATTTAATAGATATAAAGAATTTTGATAAATGAGGCTGTTACATGTTAGTGGGGCCAGATCGATTGGAGCGTCACTTCGAGGTAGCCTTCATTGTTTGCGGTTTATAACCCTTCAGCTCTTGTCAGCTCCTTTGTGTCTCTTTGAGAACCTCTTTGCAAGCTTTCGGATTTCCAATCCTTTTTCTATTAGTCATATATTTAGTAATTGTTATACAAACTTTGTATTTTAATACATGTTTGTTTTAATTTTTTGGAACAACTAAGCTGTTATTGGGAAAATCATATGTCGTTATGGTATTAATATATATGTATATATACTGAGCTATACATATATATATATATATATACATATATATTTTAATACCATAACGACATATGATTTTCCCAATAACAGTTTTTTTGTTCCAAAAAATTAAAATAAATTAAATATATATACTGAATTAAAATAACTTAAGCTAGCGAAAATTACGAGTTAAAATGCACGATCGGTGCTGGGTACTCCGTACTACCACAATGTTTTAGTTTTCCAACATATATAAATGCATTTTTCATTTGTATATATTTAATTGTTTGTATTTTATTTTCTCTAGGAGGTCAGAAAAAAAAGCATTAAAATAAAAGTATTATTTATTATTTTAGATCGCCGCATTACCTGGAATCACCTTATCAACATCAAACTAACTCAAACTTACGCAAGGTTAGAAATGCTATATCCTATCCTAAACAGAAATTTCAAACTAAAACCAGAAACAACTTATATTTAAAAAAATACTCAGGCCACTGCAGATGTACGGCTGTGAAGTCTGGGGAGCGGCATCCTTCACGAAAAGGAAAAAACTACAATCTCTTCAAAATAAAGTCCTAAGAATCAGTTAATGCTTCTTGGTTCATAAGAAATAGCCAATTGCATCGCGAATTACATATGGAGTCAATAGAGGATTACATCAAAAAACGGTTCCACTCCCAGTTGCCGACAGTTAAAGGAGCAGTGATCTACAACCTGGGAAACCCATTTTCAACCCGAAGACTGAAGCCCAGACTGCCGCAGAACTTTCTGTTATAAATTTTAATAAATATAAAATTAATTCATAGTCATACTACCTCTATTTTACTTTTTATTATTACTCATTTTATTTATTCTTTATTATTATTTTTTTTTCTATTTTCTTCTCTCGTCCCTTTTTCAAACTAACTTGTTTCTTTTTACTATTAGAGGGCAATGATTTGTTTTATTTAAGTGTACCAATATCATTATTTTTTTTTATTAATTTAACTTTCCTCTTTTATTAAGAAGCATTATTCTTATCTATTTATTTTATTTTATTTTTTTCTTCTTTTAATAATAACATTGTCTATAGTTATGTAAGGCCCACCAGGCCGATCTGATATAAAATAATATATATATATTTATTATTTTGTAATTCTTAGGTTAGCTATGATTTATATTCCACTTCGAATAGCTGGAAACAACTTTCCAAGATTTCCTCAAGCGCTGAATCTATTAGAAACTTATTAAATAATATAGGAAAGGGATATATTCATACAATTCGTGAGAAAAGGAAGAGAATTACTAGGCATTTATTATAAAACTGCGACCGGTTGAGCTATAAACAGTTTTGCAACATGCCATTGCTAATTTCCTATGAGAGATATAATTGGTCCGAATCAATTTCCTGCCCCATGTCGTTGTTAACAAAGATCCCCGATTGGTCATGGCTTTCTCCCTTCAGCAGTCCTTTGTTTCTGAGTTCGTCACTAATTGCTGAACAAATGAGTTACACAATTTATGCCTAATGCTGGTTATAAAATACATGCGGTAAGTGTTAGAAAAAATACTCTTAGATAAGCTGATAAGTTGCGGATAAATCAGAGGAGATGGGAGAGAGGCACAGTGAGTGAAAATTAAGAGAGTGACTGAAAATTTAAAACTTAATTGTTAAAAAAAAGAAGGATAAAAACCTACATAAAAAATCAATAAAATAAAAATGACGATGAGCGACAGTACATATCAACTTAAAGACTGCATAAACTCTATAATTTTTTATTGTTGTATTTCTATATTACGTAAATATACCGTTTAACGATAGGAAAATTACAATAAGCTTATTTTGTTGTAGTTGCTTTGATATCAAGCGATCAAAAGCAAAGAGTATAAGAACTAGTAGTAACAGATAACATACTGCAATTTAACAATTTTCTAAACCAAATGAAAATTAAGTCATAGACTTAAAGGGGCCTCTACATGTTGGCCGAGCCATGGCGAACTCAAACATACGCGAGCATGTGGATGGGTGGCTTGGCTTGGTTGGCCTAGGATCGTTGCCGAGCAGTCGAGAGTCGGTTTTTTGGACAGATCAAAGGGGTTCGTGAGAGCGCTCGTGTAGCATCTACACCATAAAATAATTTCATATTACTATGTTATCCATTATACTTGAATAAGAAAGATCAATCACATTATATTAAATGTTTTAATGTTACACCTGTAAATGAGGGCCCACTGAAAAAAAAAAAAATAGAGGTCACTTTTTGTTGAGTTAATTGTATCAGTGGATTCAGAATGAAAATCTACATTTTATTTTTCAGGAATAAAATATTATATTTTTGTATAGCATTTCTTTTTCCTGAAAGAAAGAATTCAGATTTCTATTCTGGAACCATTGATACCGGCGGCATCTCTTTTTATATATCTTTATACATATGAAAAGGAATGCTTCGAATGTTTATCAAGAATTAATTGATTAATTAATTTTTAAAATACTGAACCGATTCACCTGCGTTTTTTTTTCAATATGTTCCGTAGCTTCATCGATTGGTTCAAAGTTACTGAAATCCTTATTTTTTCGGTGAAAACAAAGTTCTGGACAATATTTAACGTTTTTTGGCGCGCAGCTCACAAAGTATACAATTTTTTCAAGGTTATTATATACCAATCGATTTGCTTCTTTCTGAACAATGAGATACTTCAAATAAAGTAGACCAACTATTTTTTTTTTAATGATTGGAGAAGTTTGTCGGGGGGTGCGATCAGCAAAGAACAACATAAATAAACAAAACCATATTTATTTATTTTATGTAATCAATTTTTTTTTAAGAAAAATAAAATCATATTCTTCTATATATAATATTATCTGAAACCTCAAACACCATTTTTCAAAAAATTATAAATTGTTCTTTATTTATTTGGACGATTTTCTCTCTCTCCTCTTGATCATTGTTCATACAATCGTCAGAACTCCCCTGCATTTTACCCAAGTCCAATGTTACTACATTGAAAAACATTATGGTGGTCTTTCAACCTATATTAATACCATTTAGACTTAATAACCTTATGAGGACGAAATTGTTGTTTTAAATAAAGAACATCATTTTAAACGTTTTATTTTATATCTCTGATTCTATTTGGTGTAGTTCATAGAGTCCTAAAGCACTCCAACGTTTCCTGTAGATCGGTTGAGTTGTGTTTAATTTATTGTTTTTTTTTAAGGCTCGTGAAAGCCAAAGATTTTGTAAAAAAAAATTTTTCTTTACAATTTTTCTGGAAAATTCCTATTAAGTGGTCATTTCTTTCTTCACCTTCTAGAGGTGCTAAAAATGGATTTCAACTTTCACTCCCAAATATTTTTTCTCACAGTTTGATAACTCAGTTGATCCGAATTGCTTCAATATCGTACCTATATTATAATATATAATACTAATTCAGTAATATTATTAAATAAAATCTATTCACATTTTATGTATATTAGATAGGACAGTATTATAGATAATCAAATTATCTAAAAGAAAAACAAAACATCTGAATCGGATCAGTATTAACGATGATATAGCGAATTACGTTTCCTTTTTTCCCTAATGAATTCTCAAATGGTTACCATAGTAACTCAGTCTCTTTTTAACATAAATAAAAATGCAATGTTTTATTAATTATCTAAGATCTTTGAAAGCTTTTAATCGATGTACACACATTGTTTTATTTGTTTGTTTTTTTCTAAATATTCCGTTTCGTCCTGAGAAGTTTCTTAGCAATTGAAATCCTGGATTTATTCAGCAGACAAAAAAGTTATGAACAAAATTAAACTAAATTCTTTTTTTGTTTCAATGCAGCTGTTAGTTGAACTTTACAACAATTTGAGTATTGATTATTAGTTAGTTGAAACAATTTTTATATTGCGCTTTTACCAAAACTGTTTGAGAATTAACAAAACACTCCCCGGTATGTAATTTTTGTTATTTATTGACATATTATAATTCGATATAATTAATTCAAGCAATATTCTATAATTCGTAGGAGTAAGTTACCTTTAATAAACAAAATTAATATAATTTTAGCATTGTAATGTTATTGTTTCTTAACATTACTCTGTGTATCTGTTTGAAGTTTATAATAAATGAATAGATCTGTTTTTTGTATGTAGCAAGGAAAATTTTTCTGATCGTATTAAATTAATTTACATATATTAAAAATCATAAAAGCCAAAAAATGCTTCCAGTAAAGTAGGCCAACATTTATTTTATTTCAAAAAAGGAAGCAGTTTCGTTTTTAGCGTTCTCTGTAACTCTCAGGTACCACAAACATTTTCGGCAAAAAAAAAATTTATTTGTTTATTATTATGGAAATTGTATTTCCAAAAGCGTGTAACCAATAATGCGTATGTCGATCAACACAGACAATCTCTATATATAGAGAGCCAATAGAACAACAAAAAATATTGTATACACCCAAGCATTGTGACATTATTAGGTGTAAACATGTACTTTAGTTTTTATTTCTTTTAGGTTTAGTCAGACCTGAGCAACAGAGGCCTGGTACAGTTAGTGAATAATAAAAGCTTTCGCAAACCTTCCGGGAAGTGTGAATGGCTATTGACTATGCATTTTATTTCACATACCAAGATAATTCTGAATAAATATACGGGAGGTCAAAATTATATTTTAGTTTCTGGTCATAAACTTAGTTATTAATATATGTTATTTATTTATTTTTATTATGAAGATAAGATGTCATTTTGTAATTCAAGTAAAATAATGATGTACAAGTATAACCTGTAATGTGCAATAATCACAAGCTATAGTGGAACATTACGATTTTTTTTTTAACCTTGAGAGAATAATTGAATAATTCTAACTACACAATAAAAACTAATGTAAACCAATTCTAATCTCAGGTAATTGGAATAATGAAGTAGTGAGTAGTGTTGTAATGAATACTAAACGCAAAACTATAAATTCCTAACTATTTATTATGGAAATTATTTTAATTGATCGTATTAACGTTAATTGACCATCTACCTGTTTATGTAGGCTTGTCACTTCTCATCCTCTCCTAGAATATTTGAAACATGTACAACAATAAAACGTGTTTATATATAAGTAAATTATATTCATAATTTAAATAACTGTGGTGCTACTATACTGGAGCACTCCAAGCTGTACCCCTAGCGGTCCAAAGGTGAACTAATTGAAGAAGGTTATAAGAAATGTTTGTGTTTCAAATGATGAGCTTTTCTTTATGTTAATAACTTTGTAAAGATTCTTTCAATCTCTTGTAATAGTTACATTAGATTAACTAAAAACTGTGAAAAGGGACTTTTATTCTGAAGAAAGTAGTCAGTAGACGATTGCTAAAACAAGAGTTTATTATAAATAAAAGGTTACTAAGGGAGCTATTAAAGAAGTACTAAGTAAAATACATCAAAGTAGAAACACTATTCTACCTACTTAAAACAATAGAATAGAATAAAAGTCCCTTTCCACAGTTTTTTGTTAATCTAATAATGAGCTATTACAAGGAATTGAAAGAATCTTTATAAAGTTATTAACATAAACAAAAGATCATCATTTGAAACAAAAAAAAAAACATTTCTTATAACCTTCTTCAATTAGTTCACCTTGGGACCACAAGGGAAATAGCTAGGGGTGTTCCAGTAGAGTAGCACCACAGTTATTTAAATTATGAGTATAATTCTGTGGAAAGAGACTTTTATTCTATTCTATTGTTTTAGGTAACTAGAATAGTGTTTCTACTTTGATGTATTTTACTTAGTACTTCTTTAATAGCTCCTTTTTATTTATTATAAACTCTTGTTTTAGCAATCGGCTTCTGTCTACTTTCTTCAGAATTACATTTATATATATTTGTTTTTTAATTTCGTAGAGATTCGTTACCAGCAGAACGGCCCCTCCCCGCTCCAATAATCTACTCGCGTAAACCAATCAAGACATGATTAATTTAGACGTTCTTCTACCTTATAATGCCCAAAGGCAAACAAAGGTTTCACTAAAGCCAGCTGTACATATGACACACCTCACCATATGTGCACATATGAAACAAATTTAAATTTTAGGAGGGTAAGAAAAAAAAAAAAAAAAGAAAAAAAAAAGTAGAGATTCGTAAAACACCGGGCAGTATTTGTGCCATATGATCAAAATGTCGATCTAAATAAATGTTCTTTAAAAAAGTGAAATTTTCAAATACAATTAATTTTTCTATTAAAGATATAATTATAAAATTATAAGCACTGTCGTATTTTTATTTGAACGAAATTATCAAGAAAGTAGTTTTTGTCAACCTCTCACCTCTTTTCCTCTCTCACACCTTCATTAATACTCTTACATTTAGTCAATTGATTTCATTGTTATAATACGTTTAATATTTATTGTCTTAAAATGACTTTTGTACTTAATCAATAATGTATAAACTACAAGAATAATATATATATTTTTGAAAATGAAAAATATTAAGACAAATCTACGAATTTCACCCCGTTTCACAATTTTGACAGGTTTCAGTGGATTTCCATTATTATTACCTTACTATTACTTACAACACTGGTACAACATGTTAATGTTCTGCTATACGTTTGCCAAACTACGAGCATGTGCAATCGTGAGGATTGGTTGTTTGGATTGGCTACTAGGACTAGTTGGTCTGAATTTGTTGTCGACCAGTCGAGTGTCGATTTTGGCAGATAATGGTAATTTTTGGCACAAATCAAAGTTCGTTTGGGCAAGCCTACTAAATATTATTTTTATTTGTATGAACTCCTTACTGGTAATTTCTGACAAAAGGGGAGATTATCTACACGCTACCACCCTATTCTAGCCATGGTTAGGGATGCTGAGGGGGGAGGAGGATCAAATTTTTATTTCGTGGTTCCACTACAGAAATAAAAGTCGACGCCCCAGGCTGGATTCGAACCGGTGTCGCTGCAGTCAAAGTTGGAGCTTCTACTCGCTCCACTACGAACGGGCCTAAGCGTACTGCATCTAAACGTTTGGCTCAGTTAGAATTATTTTTATACCAACAAATAAATATTTCTGTTTTTTGTATTTTAATTAATTAATCAATTTCCCCAACCTTCGGGATCATTAGTTAATTATAGTTTAAGGTTTTATATTTTAAAAATATTTCAATTTTCAAAACTTGTCAATTAACTTTTGCGGTTTCTTTTTTTATTTAATATAGCACCTATAATGATTACATTTTTATAAGCATTGCATGACTGCTATATGATAATTAAATTAACAAATATCTGATCAAATATTTAGTACACCAGTTGAAGTTACAGGTTCCCTAGTACCAATTCTATGAATTTTCATAACCTACCACGTACAATATTTGAATTTATTTTCATTTCATCTATCATCTTTATTTTGTTCATTTTCGTAAGGAAAATATTAAAATAAAGACTAAGCAAAATAAAGTAATGACCAAGCATTTATTGAAATCTTGAATATGTGGCTCGTAGCAATTGTGCGAATTAGATAGGAAATCAAATTACCGATTATTGGTCTTATATCAATGTTTAAGTTATTGGTTAATGTAGGCGGTTTTTTCAGTGAATCACGGGCATCTTTCTGAAATTAAAATGCTGTATGTTTCCAAAATTGAATTTGATGTTAAAGTAGACCAATGTTTAGCGTAATTTTTGTACTAAATAGATTGTTACAACCTTTATTTTTCTTTACTGCTACATTTTTTTTATTACTATCAGAACAATGGCAGCAAGGCCTGAGGAACAACTTCTAGCCACTGATGGCTAACGCTGACCAACCAAACCTCTAATAGCCATTGGATTACCCAAGACTTGTGGAATTTCTCGCTTGTTCCACCACTGCCATCTGTTCGGGTTGATTATTTGTACAACTGCTCTCCCTTTTTCACGCTGCAGTTACCCTCTGTTGGGCAGCAATGCACGAACCTTCCTTCCTCCTATCAGCGTTTCTAAATTACGTATTACCACTTAGGGATGTAACTTAAATCGTTTAAAAAATGTTTTAAAAAAATTATGATTATAATAATTATAATCATCGTCCTTTTTTTTTTTTTTTTTTTTTTTTTAGAAATCCTGTACCCTTTTTCATTATTGTTTTATCTTTTTCCTAATATGTTTTTACAATAATATCTTTAAAAAAGTATTTAAACTCGTAATTTTTTGTGCGTTTTTAAATCGTAATTTGGATATATTTTAAACTTACTAACCAAGATACACTTTAAATGTAAAAAAATATATACAATAATAAAACAATACATTGTATCTATTTTTAGAAGCAACCCTTGAAGATAGATGGAAATAATAAAAAAATAAAAATTGAAAATAATGAAAGCTACTAAATAACCCCCCCAAAAAAAAACTTATATAATAAAATATACTTACTGTAATTTCATCTTAAAAATTACTATTTTCCATTCAGATCGGAAATTTAATTTATGTACAGTTGCAGTCGGTAGTCATGATTTTATAAATTTATTAAAACCGCATCGGGATTTAATGAGATAGAGTTTTTAATCGTAAATATTTAACAATTTACGCTTTTTTAGAACATATAGTTTCGTCTGCAATATAAATCTGTAATTAAATGTCATGATCTATAAAAAAAATTATTTCCCAAAGTTTATTACTCGTAATCTAGAGCATAAGAATAGGGTAAAGGGAATTAAATTCGTTTTAGTTAAACATATTTCGTAAATATTCCGAAATACATTCATTCCAAAATAACATCAGCCGATAATGACATGTTGCCCCCAATCATTGCAATAAAACAACGCATAATGTTTTTATATTATACTTCAATAACTATTAAATAATTTACCCCCGCGAGAACTCTCGTATTAAATATGCTTCCATTTTTCTTTAATTCATTTTAAATATCATTTTATTTATTTATTCGCTTTACCCTGCCATGGGGCCTATACAGGCGTACAGAGGTAGTTTTGCGGTAGCAGCGTGGCAACGCGCCAGTCTACCAACCCAAAGGCTGATAGATCGAGTCTCGGTCCCACCCGGGCTTTTTTCAAACATAAAATAATACAATACTCACTCGCAGTCTTCCCCCCGGGCATTTATGAGGCCCGTTAACCAATGGGTGGCACTCACAAAAACTAGACGTGGGAGTGATGTACTCACTCTACGAAAAAAACACGTCAAGAAACTGTATGATGTATTAGGAAATATATAGCGCCTAAACCTAAGTAAGTTACTTAATAACATTTTATTCAATAAGTAATATCAAAGATCCCATGAAAAACTACCCAGATACATGGGAAAGAACAAAACATGGGATAATAATACCATGGCAACCGTGTGCTGCTTTGGATACTAATCTCAAAATCAGGTTTGATCCCTGCCTTAGTCGCTTACTATCTAAAAAACGGTTCAGTTTTTGGCTTTAAAACCCAGGACCCAATATGCATTCTGTGGGAACGTACTTGGGTATCAAAATACAAATCGAAAGACCCTATTAAACCTTCTCGATCCGCTGACTTACCTCTGTCAGTTTTTTGAAACCCTCGCTTATTTAAATAACTTTTTTTGATGTTCCTGAGAGTTGGAAAAGTGATCTACAGTTCTTTAATATATATGTATTAATCAGACATATATCATTAGTAAATAATCAATAGCTATTAAAACCTTCTCCATTTATTTTCGAATGCTATGCAATGTAACCTTTATCTTATATTAGTTGAACAGCTTAATTCAAAGCTTCTACTGCAAGCATAAATGAGTTCTAAATATAAACCAGTTAGAAGAAGTAATACAGCGGAATAAGTAGTCCATTATGATTATGACCCATGAAAGTGGTGACATAATAATCTCATTTAAACGGTGCTTGTAGATAGATGATCTTAGCAAGCCTAAAGTAACCTACCCAAAATGTTAGCATTTATTTACTGCCTATATAATGATTAAAAACTTGGATTTGTTAATATTACCAAAACGTGTAAAAACTGATGTCATGTGAAAAAAAAAAATTCCTAGAAAATTTGTTGATATATGAAAAAAAAAAATCTTTTAAAAATGTGCGTATTTTTACTTTTAGAGAAAGACATCTGCAACTGGTTGCCTTACAAAAACACTTTAAGCAGCTTACTTGAGTAAGTCTACGAATAAATTATGTCATATTAATTATAAAAATGCTTTAATATTTTCTTTTAAAAACTTTATTTATTGATAGATATTACAATCTGCCACACTATTGTGGGCAATAGGTAATAGTGATAAATAATCACATTCATACTAAAATAAAATAAAATAAGAATAAAAATAAATAAATAAATGAAAAAAAAAGCTCTCTTAAAATATATATAAACAGGATAAACAAAATGAACATAATCAAACTATGTGTATGAAAAAGAAATAAATAAAATAACATAATGGTAAAATAATATAATCTCTAGTCACATTTACACTCATATATACAATATTTACAAAATCGACCTGAGGATCCCTGAGCCCACTCTATCCCCCACGTGTGAGGGGTTCAGGAGAGCTCAAAAGATCCCATCACATCCCTCTCGCCGCATCACTGGTAGTGAGCCAGTGGAGGCTGAGTAAGTGCGCCAAAGCCGCAAACACTCAACTTGAGTGGAGAATCTGATCATTGCCACAACTCCAATTTTCCCTTATTATTTTACAATAAGTCTCTTGGTCACTGCCGTTTCAACTTTCTAGGTGGGCTGTAGGGATAGGTGGAACTAGATAAGGTTTGAACCAAACGATTAGGATGGTTGGAAAGTTTTGTATGGAATTTGGAGAATTTGGTTGGTATGAGGTCAAGGACAAAAGGGATATGTAGGTCATGGTGTAGTGTTCTGGAAACGTAATAGGGTGCATTAACTATGTTTCTAAGAATTTTGGATTGAAAGGATTGGATACGTTTGATGTTCGACGGTTTATCTGTTCCCCAAAATTCAAGTCCGTAGATCCAGATAGGTCGGAGTAAAGTCTTATAAATTAGTAGTTTGTTTTATAGTGAGAGATGAGAGGTCCGGCTGAGCAGTCGGTATAGTTGGCTGACTCGTCTGCTGAGTTCTGGTCTTTTAAGTCTAGTGTGTTGCTTCCAGATGAATCTTTTGTCTAAAATGAATCCAAGGCTTTAATATTTAATTACTTTATACTATGGTAAATCTGAACGCAGAAGACTGGAATAAGAGTTTTTGCAAAATAATATTCAAATGAGTCAAAAACTCAAAATAAAAATACCTAAAGGTATTTCTATTTTGAGTTTTTGACATCCACTTATAAGTGGATTAAAAGTAAAAAAAACAAAAACAAATTATTAAATAGCTTGGTTAGTACAAAATGTTAATTTATTTTTAAAAACTTAATATAAAATATTATGAAATTACATATAGAAGAAAGAAATATATAATATTATTAAATTTTATGAGACTAGGAGCAATATGGTAAATAATGGTAATACTTATATAATTTTTTTTAATAAAGGCGGCTAATATTTGTCATTTATATTTATATATATGTAAATGTTTTGAGCATTATTCTTATAATTTTATTTTTTCCTATTAGTAATTTGTTTTTTTCAATTTAGTAAACATTATTGTTATAATTTATATTTTGTTGCTTCTTTTTTTTATTAGGCCCTTAATTGTTCTATCTTGTATTATTATCCTTTTATAACTATTTTCATAATTAAAGACGCTTAGCCATTTCAAGCATTAGATAAAATAAAAAAAAAAAGTAAGTTTGATTTTTAAAAGAATTAAAATGTTCAGTACAGAAAAAGGAAAAAAAACAAGAAAGGACAGCGTACCAAATCGGTGTTTTTCACAATCAAACAGTGTACAAGTAAATTACTCGGAACGGTTGGATTTCTATGCCGAATCTAAACACAAATGATCAGGACTAAGAAACTGTTTAGCAACTTGAGGCCAGAAGCTTACTGAGAAAGCACCATTGCCAAAGGACAAAGGGCATTGCATCAAATGTAGTAAAGGACTTTCACAATTCTTCAGTATGAATTTAGCACATTGAACAACGCTGTAGAAATAAGCTATTTTATTGATAAACAAAACATACTATCAATTTAGGTCAATAGGAATTCATTGTTACTGCATTCATAAGCAATATATTTCATTAAATAATAGCCCAATAAGTAAATAGCTAAAAATTAAGTTAAAATAAATAGTTTAAACACGGCTGTACTTATCTATAAAGCAAGCTTAAAGAGTGAAAAAGTAGAACTCCGGAAAATACACGAGCAATTCCCTCTGGTCCTCTAAGTAATAGACATAAAAGTCAATTTATGAACATACGTATAAAATAGTATACAGATTTAATTAAAAAAAAAAAAAAGAAATACAATAATAAGTTTACTGCTACTGCAATTTATAATTTTCTGATAAAGAAAGATTTATCCGTCTTGGAAAGGTTTGTGTTTAGAGTTAACGGTTTGTAGGGGAAAAAATCTTTATATAGATTTAATTAAAAATAATAATGAACTATAGAAAAGTAAGATTATCTATTTGTTTCTGAAGGGTTTGCTGCTGAAGGGATGTAGCCTCGCCTTGGAGAGGATCATAGAGGAAGGAGGGGTAAACTAGTAGCCAAAGTAAAAAGTGAAGCCAAAAAGGCGGGCCAAATGATGAACCCAAGAAAGAGGGAGAGGAGTAGGGGAAGGGTACGAGCCAATTACTGATAGCCTTCTCTTTCAATTTAGATTAAACTGGCATGGCGTTTTTGGCTTCACTTTTGCTTTAAAGTAGAAAATTATACCACCCTCCTCCCCTTCTAGGGAGAATAGGGATTACCTTCACTATTTTGGGAAAAAAAATGTTTTTCTCACAAGCTAACTCATTTTTGGAGTGAACCATTTATTTGTCAAAAAGTAAAGTGGTAATTTGGTTTCAGAAATTAGAACATGTTTTTCTTCTACTATAACCATAATCAATGTGATTTAAATAATTTTACGTTTCCTTTGCCACGTTTTTAGAACTTTTAATTGGATGTACGCGGTACATGAATTGGATTAAGAGGGAGGAGTAGCAATGGTAATATTGGATTGGCATACAGTTTTTGTTTAAACTATATTATTCTAAAATTTTAAAAATATCTGTTATTTTTAAAACTGATGTATATATTTAACAATTAAAAAAGAAGATTAAATTTAAATGATTAATTTCATTAGATATTTTTCTTTTCGTTTAATTTGCATATGTAATATCAAATGTCGTATCTCTTGTGTAAAAGATCGAATAAGATCTCTTAAGTCTACTTTATTTCTTGATCAAGTATAACTTGGTGACAGTGATCAACTTTAAGCCATACAATATTAGATAATACTATATATAATGCCTAAAACATTATTAGCACTTCCTGATGACTTTATTTACAAAACAATTGTCAATTATACGTCTTAAAAGGAAATTCATGCTACATTGTCTTTTGAATTCTTACTTAATTTTTAATAAAAGGTCCTTTTCTATCCCCTCCACCTATGGAGGAACATAACTATGGTGTTTATTTACAGTAATAGTAAATTAAATGTTATCTATAAATATCTACAATATCTTAACCTTAACAATACGCTTTTTAATAATCAATATGTACCTTAAATATTTAATGTCTAATAACTAGTCAGAACCATGGCTCAGATTGGCAATGAACCCTTAAGTTTGTTACGAATCATCATAAGTTAATGAAACTAACTGTCACTGACTACATTATATCAACAGCACGCGTTTCAGTATTATTGCTACAATATATCCAATATCGTCAATATATTGACTGTGTACGAGGCACTCAAGAAAAAACAAGAATATATACTTATGCACAATGCAGTTCATTCTAACAAAGGCAACAAGGTAGCAATAAGGTGGCAGTAAGGAGTTTACGAAATATAATAAAATATTTTTCAGTATTTTAAAATAAATTTTTTCCTAATACTCACGGGAATATTTCTGAATAATTTGAGACATAGGATTTAAAAATTGGTTGCGTAGTTGGCTCAAAACATCGCTAATATAATGCGCAGGTTATGAAACCCCGAGACACACTACCCGTTTGGCTTCTCTGTTGCCGGCTTATAAGTGTTAAAAATTATTCATAATCAACTTTTTTGTAACTGCAAACTAACCAGATCAAGAGTAATGTTATCTTGAAATTATTTTAAATTAACCGTAACAGATAATTTAACTAATAATTAATATTACAAGACGACAATGAGATATAGTTAATTGGTTTTATTTAAGAAATCCTCAGCTATTGAGCATTAGGATGACGGCTTTTGTGATTTCTGATGTTTCTTCTTTTTCACTAGTCAGTAATGGACGGTAGGCCAAACGTGATAGTAGTATTTATGGTTTTATTTTTCAGAAAGTACCAATCTTTTTTTTTTGTTTTTAAAGACCACAACTCTTTTAATGGGAACGATAAATACATCAACTAGAGCATATCTGGTTGTGCAACTTGGATTACGTCGTTCAGAGTAATTTCGTTTGCTTATTCCTTTAATGCTATCATTCGTAGGCATTACAATTCGCTTCGCCTATTTTTATAGGCTTGATCAAGAATGTAAAAAAAATAAATAACTAAAAAAAAATATTTGAACGAAAAAGGTATATATGTAAAAAGTGAATTACTCCTTCTACTATTTCGTAATGACGATTTACAAATTATTGATTCGGTTGTTAAGGGGCGGTCAACTGCTTGTAACGTAGCTGTCAATTTGGAACGGCGAGGTAACAGTGACCTTTGGCAGTTAATGGGCCCTCAGCCGTTGGCAAAGGTTAAGGTTACCGCCTTGACACAAACAGATTGCCCCTAAGTGGTACCTCATCATCTTATTTACCAAATTTCATAACTTTTCTTATTCTTTTCCTTATCTTCCCAATCACCAATCAGACATCGCAATTAATATTACTGGCCCGTGCTTCGATATCAAATTGATCATTTGAGCTTCGATTACAGGAAACTATAGTGTACTTACACCGTTACCTTGTCAGGTGGTTTTTGGAAAAGAGCAGGTATAATGAAGTAATTTCAATATCACGATAGTTTTCGTACGAACCCTCTGGAAAAATATGATCTGCATGTTGTAGCTACGTTCAGAAATAGGTTTAACCACGTGCTCTACCATTAAAAGGTACTCGTTCTTCAGCACTTAATAGACCTAGGAAGTAGATTCACTAAACCGCTGTTCCACTAGATGAGGCCACTGATTTTCTTCCTTAAAGAAATTTTAGCTAGTCGAACTTAGGAAAAGGAAATTAGATAATCTTAAACACTCTACCATTCAGGACACTTTGTTCCAGACAATTCGAAAGGAGTATTTGGTTAATAAATTAAACAAAATCAAATAGCAACATCGAATTGACAGATCGAGAACGTTCGACGTTCCGAATTTTTTAAATCTTCTACCTTCTAATAGCACGAAAAAATACATAATAATGTAGATTCATCTGAATGGTACGATAAGTTACATTTGTAACATTATATGAAATTGGTTAACAAACAAATTAAAGAAAAATTGGAAAATTTCTCAATTGAATCATCAAATAAACAATGCTTTAAAGCAATTTAAAATGTTTAAAAAAAAAATAAAAACGATAAAAATAAAATGTTGACTTTTATATATAAGGATGGTTAAGCAAAAAAAAAAATGATGATGAGAGATAGTTAATTGTGTGAGAAGATTACAGAGAGAAGACTGGAGTACAGTCAAAATATAACACAAATAAGTTTAAATAACTTTGTAATCTTTATGTAATCGTGCACGATTAAATAAGTTATTTCAACTTATTTGTGTTATATTTTGACTGTACCCCCTACCATATTCTATATATTGTAATATGCTCTTTTTGAGTAAATAATATATTTTGATGTATAAAGGGTTGATGATATGTTTTATTTTATGTATAATTTTAATATTGCTATTTGTTATTTTAAATTATAAAGCAAGCTAACCAGTTTTCTTTGTCTAAAAGAAATACGTTGTATTCCAAACAAAGCCAAGATGGCGGTACGTTGAATCAAAACATTGAGCAGATCCAAATATCATAAAA
>NW_027107231.1:1132667-1141366 GCF_000696795.3 Halyomorpha halys
ATATATATATATATAGAGAGAGAGAGAGAGAGAGAGAGAGAAATAATAGGTGATTCAGGCGCAGTGCTTGCCAAAAAAGTAAAATTAAAAATGGATAAAATATATAAATTGGGATATATTAACAATTATACTAAATTTAAATTGACTTCTACCAAATATACGGATCTCACAATTCAAGGTCTTATAAAATTACAAAAATCATACCAAGGGTTAAGACCAATTATGAATTACATGGACGGTCCAAGAGTAAAACCTTAAATTGTGAAATGTAAATGATAATTTCAATGTAATTACGCAGATCAAGTAAAACTAACTCAAAAATTTAAAATCAGATAATAAAATAGAATATAAAATGTGAAGTTTGGATATCAGGGACTTATTCAGGAATATACTAGAAAAAGTGACAAAGATAATTGAAGAAAAATGGATTACAATAAAATAGAGTTATTAGATTAAAAATAAAATGATATATCTTGAAGGTATAAAATTATACATTAGGAATAATTATTTTAAATATCAGTTCATTAAAATTTTAAAGGCCAACTATCGGTCCTGCATAGTATTTAAATAAAATTGTAAAAATAAAAAAATAAATATTTATTGCATTTGGATTAAAATTATAATCATCAAAGCAATTCATTACTATAAGTGAAAACATTGCAGTCATTGGACATGGGTTTTAGGTGCTAAAGAATGTTTTGAAATTCTGACCGTTACTGCTATCATCGCCCTTCGTAGATAGTTCAAATAATGCTGTGGTTCCTGAACATTAGTTCGTGGACCATAGATGAGCAAGGGGAGAGTCAGTCATAGGTATTTTTATGAGGATTTATTGTTATACTGTTTTAAATAATTATCTTTCCTGACATTTGAGAGTATTTTCGACAGTTTTAACAAGTAAATTCACAAAAAATACAATTTTAACGAACTTAACCTTCAAATATTCTCTCAAGGGAAACCCCCTTTGCCCTCAGTCAGGAGTGGGATTATCCTGAACTTGGTTTGATTTTTTTCTAAGCGGTTCACAGGCTTCTATTCTATAGGTTGGGAGCCATTGCATTAATGTATTTTGAATAAAAAAAGTTTTGAGATGATATTCATGTCGGCTTGCACTGCCCTCTCTAGAATTTTAAGTAAGAAGGGTTCATAAACCGAACCATTATTTAGCATGTTTCTTACACAATCTGTTGTTTTTCGGGGATAATTGAGCTTATCTATTTGTTTAAGTAAGGCGCCCCCTCACTTCTGAAAGGAAATTCATGATGCCATCTAGTGGCAAAGATATGCAGTAAGAAGCCTGGGCAGCCATCTTGGTTCCCACAACAAAGGGGTCAGTACCAGAAAAGAAGCCATCGTGGCCAGTACCAGTAAAAGAAGCCATCGTGACCTGTACCGGAGAAGAAGAGTTCAGAACTCTTCAATAAGGTCTCTTCTCATAATGATGAGAGAGTAAATCCTTCGAATCATGCGAGAGAGGCGACGGCGGCAGGAGGATGAGAAGAGAGAACCCTACTTCCATAACCACATTCACATCACAACCAACCATCAAGCTGCATATAATCAACCAAGTAAACTGTAATCTTCTTCAATTAATGTAATACAACCAGATTTACAACTAACCAACTAACATATATTGTAACTATTTTGTTCAAACCATTCAGAATAGAGGTATTTTATTTTAAAGTATATTATATCATGTTATTTAAACACTTGTTTAATTCAGGTATTCCCCGGAGTCAAAATTGGGGGATATTACCCAAATTAATTATTATACTGGTAAGCTGGTTCAAATTAAAGTATTACTGATAGTTTGCTGGTAATGATGGAGTGGACTGTATTTAAATAACTTGATATCATATGGTTTTAAAATGAAATACTATTTAACTATGGAATCAGGGTAGTATCCTTGGTCCTATCCTTTATACAGTTTTTACAGCTGACATCCCAACCCATCCTAACACAATTCTCACCACGTACGCCGATGACACATGCCTATTGTCAGTGATTAATGATTCTTCCATTGTATCCCAAACCCTACAATCCCACATCACCACCCTTGAAGAATGGTGCCAAAACTGGAGGATTAATAATACCCCACTTATTCCTGTTTAACAAATCCGTTACTTAAGACTAAATCTGGACAAACGACTGACATGGAATCCTCATACAAGACTGAAAAGACAGGAAACTGCTCGTCGATTCGGACTATCACAACGTTTACTAGACAAACGGTCCAAACTTCCAATCCATTACAAAAGACTTATCTACATGACTGTTATAAGGCCTATCTGGACATACGGAGTTGAGCTATGGGGCTCCACTAAACCATCGAATTCCTCTCGAATCCAATCCTTATTTAATAATCCTCCTAGGCGTCTGAAAAGAAGATGGCCTCGAGATCTTCTCCTTTAGAAATGTTTTTGGAGTTCTATCAATGGGTCGATTCTCCACATGTTTGTAACATGTCATAATATTACTTACAGCAAATTTACTGGATGTGTATATATGTATACAGTTGTAAATAACAATAAATAAATTATTTAAAAAAAAAAAAAAAAAAGGATGGAATCATTTTGCTGATAGTTTTTTTAGGAGACTGAGGAAAAGTTTCAAACGAAGGAGGTGCCACTTCACTTTCAATAGGGTTACAAGTAAAATACAGTATTATTTTATTCTAAATTCAAATCATCATAAAAATGTTACAATACAATAATTAAAAAATCTATTGCAAGCCTGATTGGTGGTATAGCTTGGAGCTTTGGTGAAATTAAGGTACCTGAAGAAAGCTAGTAGAGTACAATCACCCCCAGGAATATTAAATAAACGCCGCTAGCCGACGTGTACATGAAGGGACTGAGCTGCTAATCCAAACAGAATCAATAGCTGTATATTTACGCTCAGCTCGCGTGTGGATGTCCGGCCTTAGATTGGGATTAGATAGTGTTCCAACACGCGGTTAGGCCAATACAAGCTACATAAAAAGGAATGTTTAAGATGAGGCTAGGTGCGAATGGCAGACTCGATCGCTGCAGAACTTGCGTTAGTTGTCGGAAACATTTATTGTAGGCGAGCGTAGCAGAGTTGTCCCAGCTTTGCTAAAAGCTACTCTACAAATATAACTTTGAAATGGACCAGGGAAAGGAGTTCTACATTAGTCACCTTCATGATAAAATTTCTAATGATAATAAATATATAGTCCGGGTGGTGGTCAATAAAGGTATCAAAATAGTTAAATAAAACTATTTTGATACCTTGATAAAACATAGAAATAGACGTGGGATATGTGCTCTAAAGTACCAGCAATAACGATTAACAAGTCCTACAAAAATATTTTATATATTGATGATATAATCATTGTAGTTAAGAACAAAAAAACATCCCTGGGGTAAAGTTACCTCTAATCGATTTCTAAGCCCAAACATCCTAATTCTAAAGGTTAAATCAAAATCCTTCCGCAGGATTTCGATAAACATTTTTCAGACATAAATTGCTCGGATTAGTTCATCTTTAATTTCCAAGGTAATATGGCCTCAACTTACTATCTCCGTAAAGAGGTGGAGTATTGTACCAATAACTTTATACTCTTTTATTTTATCTATTTTAATCTTAACTTCTAACTAATAACTCTTTAATAATATATTTTCACTAATAAATGAATCATACCTTTAACACCCTCATATAATATTATAATATTATATTTTCATATAATTTCCCATGAAGCATGATTGAAAAATAATTTATTGCAAGTTGTTACAAAAATATGTGATCTTATGTATTTATAATTTGTTTATTGATATTTACAACTTTATTAAAAATATATACAATTACTAAATGTGATTTGAGTTATACAATGGCATGATACTGATTTGTAGAGATTCTATTCGTTGATAGAACTCCAAATGTAATCTAAATCGTATTTTTACTGCATTTTTATTCTTCACTATATTATTCTTCTTTGTATAATGAGCAAGATGTAAACAGGTTGGCAGTAAAATATAACTCGGACTAGATGCCTTACGATTCCTATCGATGCTTTTGAGGCACGCGGCTGAATATGTTCTATGAAGCCCTCAGCTGCACTGATAGGAATCTGATAGTAGCCAAGTCAACGCCCTTAACACCTTATCATTATAATTTAATTCAGTGACGATCCTAGCGACAATTCATACATGTTTTTTTTATCAAATAACATACGTTTTGAATCAGTACAGACCCTATAGAACGTAATGGTCGAGGGAGTTGGAATGAGCAACCGAATATTTACTAGTACAAATATTTACTAATCTTTCTCTCCGCCTCAAATTAATGATTTGCAAGAGTGTACTCAGCTCTGCTCTACGGAGCACCTATGCTGAACAACATAGCGCCTTCAACGATATACGACAGTCGTCGGTAGTTCGTGACAGAATTTGTTTCGAGGAGGCATATCTATTTTTTTGACAGCCTCTAGTTCTGTACGAACCCATTATTCAGAACATTGATAAATAGATATTATGAAATCTGATACGCCTCATCATCGGACAGGAGACTCAACCCATATTCCAATTTTCAGCCGAATCCTTGTCCTCATTCCTCCGATAAAATGCATTTGAAATGAATTGCATGAAAATGCAGTACAAGAAATAACTTTAGTTACCTACTAACTATATGTCAAACCTTTAAGATCCAAAGGGCTTTGAATAAAAAAAATGATTTATATAAGTCGATTTTACGAGAGTAAAATTGTAAAAATAAAAATAAAAAAGTATATTAAAAAGAAAAAGAATTCTGCCAAATAGAAATGTTTAATATTACAAATGGACATTGGTCTGTCTCGCAGTTATCTTTTAATGGATGAGCAGATCTTATATTTTTTTTTTGGGGGGGGGAGAGGTCGTATGTCCAAATCGGATAAACTTATTTTTTTCTGGCGTTCGGGGAGCGGCAGCATAGGTGTGGTGGATTCAGGGTAGTACGTTGGGCTTGCACAAGCCACTGAGCTGTCAAAAATCAGCAGTTTATTTTATTATAGAAATGTTTTGGGGACAGAAAAGGTTTTGTTTAGTTTTTTTTTTCTTTTTCGTTTAGGATCGAATTTTGCACTTTTCCAAATATTAAAATTGAAGTTTCAAAATATAATGATTTATTTTATTTCTCAACATAATATTAGAATTTTCAATAGTAAAAAAAAACAAAATAGTATGATCCCATCCTTCCCCAGAGAATTTTTTTAATGGTTGATTAAGTTTTTTTTATCTAGTTTTAGAAAACCATAGGCCTGTTTTGTGTGAAGAAAGTTTTCAATTTTTTGCTGATAAAATTCCTGCCTAAGGTTAGGCGAGAAATTTTTGATTCATAAGGATTGAAGTGGTTATTAAATCGGAAAGAATCTAATTTTAGCTGTGTGGATGGATACATTTTAAATATGTTAAGCCATCCAGAGGATATTCGATGCTTGACACAAACTCCATTTGTGAAAAAAAAAAACTTTCAGTTTATTTGTAAGGTACATTACCCTCAAGCCAAGAGGACTTAGTTGACCAGAAAAATCGTTTAAAGAAAGTAATAAAAAAACCAATAACGCTCTCAATAATATTACAGTTCTAAGATATTATTAAAGGTGCAAACATAACACTTAGGGACACAGTTTAAAGAGATGATGCAAATAAAGTCAGTATGATCTCAAGTTTTCTCTCAATATACATATCTGCTACGGAAATCGGGAAGACTGAAAAATGCAAAAATAGTGCAACTGATGAATTAAGGTCTATTAATTAATTGCAGGACTTCGCAGAGTGGCCCTGTACCATTTTGTCTCCGATCATGGCTCAGATGACGACGGCCATGGTTGACTGTAAATTAATAAAAATAAAAAAATTGTAAGTAATAGATGTCATGGAACGAAGTTGGTTCCGTGCATGTCAATCGATTGAAGTCAAATCAAGGTTCCTGCATGATCAAGGATTTGGTATCTAGATGGGTCATATCAATTTAATCGAATTCTATCCACTACTCCATCTTAAGCATCTACAAAGTATTTCTCATTGCATTCACTAAGGCAAACGTATATTCATTGAAATACTTATATTTGGAAAAAGGATGATCTGATAATCGTTCAATTAGAAATATATTCTACCAACTTTCATTCGCTACTTTCACTTCCCCATGTGAAAAAAGTTCATTTTCAATTTTGAAGCCTATATTTGCAAAATTGAGGTTGTATCTTCATAACAACTAGTTCTTGATTTTTTAAAACATTTTTTTTTTCGAAATCAACAGCCTCAAAAACACGGGAAACGGCAATAAAATAAGTTTGCCAAGCTAGATCTGTCATATGACCCACTGTAAGATGGGGGAATCTAACTCAGTGAGGGTGTAGATCCCGATCTTTCTTGAAAACTTTGTTCGGTGTCCTTTCATGGCAGTGCAATCCTCTACCACTAGTTGATTTAACAGGGGTATTCATGAGCTTAAGTTTAACATGATAAAGCGTGTTAAATAGAAAAACTCATGTTAAATGGAGAAATTTTTCCTTCTTTTACCATGTTAAAACGATATAACATGGGTGAGTCTGTAACTAGGTCAGTTAAATGCAGGATGACGTCACGCAACAGACCAGCTGAGCTCGTCAAATGTTTGTTTGTTGTTGTGTAAGCTTACTTGCTCGTAGTTTGTGTCATGATTGTGCTAGTTTTGTTTTGGATGTTTTAAGTCTAATAATGCAATGGATGGCAATAATAATAATTTAATGACAGTTGTTAATTAGCACTTCTTAATTCTCTTCCTCACAAGTTAGAAGATCAACAAGGCACTCAATAACCAAACTTTCACACAACTTCCACTTTTCCTTCAATTAAGGCATTTCGTAATAAATTATTTTAATCAATACATAGAAGTAAACAATAACATGAAGGTTTGGAAGGAAAGATTATAAAACAAGTTGCTCTAAAAATTCGCTAGGATCTCTTATGTATTTACCATTTAACAGGACTGTAAATAGGGCTGCTCACAATCCAATACTTAAAGCCTTTAACATGGTAAAACATTTTACATTTACCACAACATAATGAATACTTCTAATGACTCCGCTCGCAGAACATCGGTGGTCCATAATGGGGTACTTTGTGTGCAATAGCCGAAAAACTTGTTTTTATTTTTTTTTGTAGTGCTAAAACTGATTTTGAAGAAACTTATTTAAAGCCATTGACCTTTTAATGCATAACATAAATCTTCCATGTTGATGCAGGAAAACCCGGTAACGAAGAAAAGAAAATTTAATTTGCACGTAACTTAAAAATTATACAGTTTAACGTTAACTATGGGTATTATTTTAAAGGCAATGTAACTAAAAGATAAAAATACATCAAAATTAAATCAGTATTAGCATAGATGGTTTATAACCATCAAATGTTGTTTACTTTCCTCACCACTTAGGTAAGGATCAAATTTCCAATGTGCAATTTTCAACATATCTATTCGTTTTAGATCTCCCATTTTTGAAAACAGGGGTAAAACGACGAAATTTAATAAATTTCCCTTAAATATAAAGCAACCCAAAAAATAGTTGAGTAAAAAAGGATGATAACTGTTTGATCCATTACCCTCCAACACCCTCTTACTTAGGTAGGAAGTAAATAGTAATCAACAATCCCTTAGGCTTTTCATTTCTTCTTTAAAGAATAATACATCCTCTACCTAAGGATTTAGGCAAGAAGGTATGTTTTTTCAAAGTAGCATATTGCATAAGGACATTGATGTCTCTTAGATGCTTACGAGCTATTAGCATAATAGAGTTCTTGTGTCTGTGCTAGAGTTCCATTGTGTATATACTAGGGATGGGATATCGATATCGATATTATCGAAATATCGATATTTTGTCTCCGATATCCGATATTTTGATATCGATATCGAGTAACCGATAATATCGGAATATCGATATTCTCCTTCGATAATATCGAAATATCAGTTTCTAAAAAAAACAACAAAAAAAACTTATATTACATTATGATATTACACTCCAATGTAATATCTCTTTAATCATATATTTAGGAGGAATTATTCGTACCAAAATAAAATATGGCAATGATATTCCGATGTTATTTAATCCAAATATCGATATTTTGTTAAAGAAAATATTCAAGCTTAATAATAGTATCTCGATATTTAATATTGATTATTCATCGTATTCATTTCGATATTTGACATTTTTAAAATTATTTATTTCTAACGTTAGTAAAAGTATTCCGATATTGTATTATCAAAGGATCGATATATTTAAATCCATTTGATCTTTGGTAATGTTATTATCGATATCGATAATTACCGAAAATATTCTAATATTATTTTATTGAAATATCGATATTATGTTTAAAAATACTAGACAAATTTAAAATGAAATATTGATATTTTGTTTCATTAATTTAATATAAATTTCGATATTAAACATATTTGATAATATCCCGATATCATTTAATCGAAATATGGCTATTTTGTTTAAAAAGGCTAACAAATTATTTCGATATGTGACGCTGTTAATAATACCCTTATGAAAATTTATTAACGACAGTAAGAGATTTTTTTATAGAAATATTAGTAATTCGCACTAAAAAAAATTTATGAAAAATATAGAAATAGTATTTCGATATTCTATTTTGATAAATTCATATTCGTTTCGATATTCGACGTTGTTATTAATATAGATATTTTATAAAAAAAAAAAA
>NW_027107231.1:1143631-1170807 GCF_000696795.3 Halyomorpha halys
CGATATCGATATCGATATCAATATCGATATTTTTCTTTCGATATCCCATCCCTAGTATATACTAGTTGTGTCTTCAGACGACCTCTCTTCCGCATTTATCTTCCTTATTGTAACATTTAGTGACATGCTCCAATGATTGTATACGTATTATTGTTTAATGAGCAAAAATACATTAAGTTAAGCTTGAATAATTTTATTTAAAGCAGTAAATCAATATTTTTCCTCTGATGAGTCAATCGAATGGGAGGGAATAGTTTGTTGACCTTTCTGTGCATCTCGTCTACAACATGGAACCGAACAGAGGGAATCCTAAATCTCTTGAATTATTAGGCACCAACTAGATCAAAGGGATCTGGCCTCAGACGCAGGACGACCTCTAGTAATGTTATAAATGAAACGACTCAATAGTCGCAATATCAACGCACCATTAGTATCTTGTGAGAATGGCACGAATGCTGAACCGGAAATGATTACATAACTGGGACAGCCTATCTCTTTGTAGTGCTTGGTCGACATATCGATTATGCACATCGCTGCCCTTTGTCCTTCTTGTCCGTCATTGATCGATACTGTGTTTGTTTGTTCGCCTGGATGGCCTCTGAAGATTCTTTGTTTGGTTCATTTCTTAAAAAATCACAATACGACCTACTCATCCATGTGTTTGTTATTAAACATTTTGTAAGAAGACCGGATCACATTCAACAAAAACAAAAAATTCAATTTTTTTTTGTTTATTAGTGTATACCTCCAGCCATCACCACAGCTCTCGGGAAGCCCAGCTGCGTAGATCGAATCGCTGGCCATTAATAGGCCTATTTATTTGTTTTCCTTGATCGCAAACCAGATCATCTAATTACTTTCAGTCATTATATTATCTCATCCAATTATAATATGAAACGTATTAAGTTTAAGAGATTCGTCGACCTTATAGAGATTCTTATTAATACATTACAAGAAGTCGTTACTGATGTCTATAAATTGCGCTTAAATTCAAATACAGTCGATAACTTTAAACCCGTGATAATTCGAAACATTAATGGCCTGAGAAGAATTTTCAGTTATCTAAAGTTCAAAAAATCAAGAGGTGGGGACAAAAAGTTCAAATGAAGGATACTTTTATTAAAAGTTTATGTGAATACTACTCAATGCATAAATAGATATGTATATATAAAATTAAAATGTCATTAGTTAAAGGTCTATTTAAATAAAGAACCTTTCTTTAGATTGAGCGACTTCCATCTATTATTATCCATTGAATTTCTATGGAAATAATCCCTTGTTTCCGTCCTTAAGGCATAGGAACGTCAACTTATGAGAGGTCACCTTACAGTAGTTGTTCTTAATTATCTTTCACCTCTTCATCCCTATAGCGTGATTAGTTTAATTTCCTCTTGAACCGTGTTAATCCGAAGGTCCGCTGTAAAATTAAGAAATTCCGTGCACTAATATGGAATTGCAATGAATGGATTATTATAAATAAATAAGTACTAGTCCCATGCAAAACCAATAATGCACCGTGCCAAGTTTAAAAAACAAAACGGATGAACCTTTGCACACCCTACGAATTTTACCAACCGAATATTTTCCGGCTGATTTTGTAGACGATGAGCCAGAACCGGATTTTTTCTAGCCCGTAAAATTCTCGGCGTGTGCAGACCTCCATTCACTTCAATGTGCCATTGAATTTAAACACGATCTTTAGTAAAATTCTTAGCGTGCGCAAGAGCCGTTACTATGCGAGTTAAATAGCATAAAAAATCAGTGAAGACTAAAATGACTTTATTCTAATATATTTACAAGAACTACATGTTACTCAGTCTCTATCTTCTAACTTATATCTTACTTAGCTATCTAGTCTAGAAAATATATATGTACTCTGGAGAAGAGGGGATAGAAAAATAATGAAAATAGGAAGGAGAACCAATCGGATAATTTTAGGAGACTAGGTGGGGGAGGTAGAGAGCCTATGAGATTTAAAAGTAAAGTATTTGGAAGGCGTGGCTAAAAGTTCTAAGAAGGATACCAGGGCCTAGGACTCTTGTGCACTTACACACATATGTTAACCATAAAATAGCTTGACTGATGCAAGTCCATTGTTAGATGACAGCATGTACCTGCTCGAGTACCATTTACCATTGCCTTTTGATATAGGATTCTGTTAGAATGGTTTCAAGGGCCGTATGGGGACGTAGTTGTTTTTATTGAGTTTCTTTTGTAATGAAATGTGAACACAAGGAACCATATGTCTAAAGTGACCGAACCTACAGTTGGGCAATGGGCAATTGTTTAAATTTGTAATGCTGGTTTCTTAACTTGCGTATGATCCCAACGTTAGATAATCAAGACGATTCCGAGATATTTACCTATACATATGAAGTGTATAGATGCAAAAAGGAATATATTCAAATTTGAATCATTTTCAGGAACCAAAAACATATACCTAATTCAACGATATATCTTTCTATAAGTCCAATCTAATTTTACAATTAGTGGGCATTGGAGAAGGGGCATAGAATACTTGACTATGTATATTTCTGGATTTCAGAAAAACATTTAAACTGGAACTTATCCCCTAACACCTCATGTGTTCTAAAATCTACAGGTTTCTGTTTCTTGCAAAAATGAAAAAAATCTAAGCTGGATAATAGAGAGCTCTTAGAACCTTGGGGCCCAGACCAAGCTGCCTACCTCCTTCGCCCCTCCGTTTCAACACATCAACACACTACATCAAATTACATTATCTGTTTATCCAGAAGAACTTAGAATTTACCTAACCTTTCACCCCTTCATGCTCGAAGAGTTCCGTAAGCTGCATGATGATGATAATACCTTTTACACCATCTCAATTACCTTATTATTTTCTCTCAGAACACTTTTGAAAAATCGGGAAATAACTACCTCGAGATAACCATATTCTCCAAACCACCCTAAAATCCTATCAGCTAAATCAAACAACTACGAAGATTCTTTCCTAAGATTTCCATTCAAAATTCTAGAGTTAAATGCGGTGGAGAAGAACTGAAACAGGTTACAAAATCAACTTAGATTCCAAAAAGAAGTTTCACTCATTAAACTACTAAGAACTACCGTTCCTTTTTAAAATAGTAAAAACTCGCGAGTGAAAATTAAATTAATTAAAAACTGATATTGTTGTCATAAATTTTTTTGATGAAAATATTAAAAAAATAATACTATCTTGAATTTATTATTGATCAACATTTAATTTTTTTTAACATATTAAGTATTTGATGATAAAAGTTAATTATTTTCGAGCAGTCTTGGTCGGGTGTGAATAAGACGACATCTCTAATGACTGTGTAATATATATTAATAGCCGATACGTTGATAGTGTGCAAAGTCTGAAGGGCGACATCCAGTTAGGGAGCAAGAGATTAAAATGGACTGAGACTGCAGCGGCCTTATTTATATTTTGACGTCACTACCAGTGAGTATCCGAATTCAGGTTAATGTCAAAGGGAAAGACTGGACAGCGGTGTTCTCACGATGTAGAGGGTATGCGAAACTGGAATATGTCCCTCGTGTGAGGAATAATTAATTCCTATTTAATGCACTTTAAATTACTTTTCCTTTTTATCCAGTTAATAATGATTGAAAATAATTTTTTATTAGGTTTCTCGATTTAAATATTTGAAAAAAATAAAAAAGATCCTCAGCACTAAAACTGATAAATATTTGAATCTCCTTGTTTATTAATTGATTATTTAAACACTTGTTTCTCGATGCTTATGTTCAGATGTTACATCTGCTTCAGCTAAAGATATTTTCTAAAAACACATCAACGCGGAAATTTACCATAAAAGAGACCGATAAAAATCTTTGAATTCTCCTAGATATTAATAAAATTGAAGTTATTAATAAAACGAAAAGAGAGAACCCCCATCACCCCCATCGTTCTTACCCCATCAGAAATCAGTACACCCCTTAAATTACAAATATCAGTAAAATGGCAAGCCAAGTGGGACAAAAGTTCTCCGAGTAAATTAAAAGAAATAAAACGATCAGTAAAGCCATGGTCAACATCCTACCGCAACAGCCGCAGAGAGGAAGTTGCTCTAACCCGCTTGAGAATAGGTCATACTCTCCTCACGCACTCTCACCTGATCAGAAAACTGCCACCATCAAAGTGCAAATATTGTCAGTCCATTCTCACGATTAGACATATTTTTGAAGAATGTACTCACTATTTGCCAATAATAAACAGGATAGAACTGGCCCCAAATTTATCAGAAGCTCTCACAGATGAGGAAGCTAAAATTACATTAGTGTTTGAATTTTTAAAAGCACATCGCCTTCTTTATAAATTATAACTGCTCTTCGATTTTTTTTTTTATTTATTGATTTTTTTTTATTTATTTATTTTTTTTTTTACTTTTATCATGCCATAGGCGTTGATGACCAGAGGGTTTTATGCCTTTAAGCAACAATCAACAACAACAAAAAGAGAGAATCCACCGTTTCTGATTCTCTCAGTTTGATCACGCTAGGAGATGATCGTTTTCAGGATCAAATTTAACTGATATTCATATATTTTATTTATATAACAACAAGAAATGATCAATTTTTAATATATTATTTTATCTCTATGAATAATATCATTATTGCTCTTTTTGGATCATTGTTAAAGTAATAAAGGGATAATAGCATTTGTGACTCAGCTAAAGCACACCACATTGAACATTTTAGAACTTCCTAAACCGATTTAAAAATATTAATAACAAATTTTAGGTTTGAAATGTTTGGTTCTTACAAGGTTTTTTTTTTTGGGGGGATTTAAGAGTTATCACAGCTTGAACGAAGTTATAATATTGAAAACAAATATAGCATAAGAATAACTGAGGGCATAAGTGAAAAAAAAAATAGTATTAACAACAAATCTATAATCACATTAAAGAACGGAAGAAAGTGCATCTATTATATACACTATGCAACTATAGATCAATTTTATAAAATATTAGATAAGGACTACACAGTTGGAAATTTCAGAATTAACAATTTTTTGGCAAAGTTCTGATTTGAGCGAGAAGTTTGATAAATCGATAATCTGTTGGTAGTTTTAATAACCCAAATTAAGTTATGGAAATGGAAAAGACTTTAAGTGCCAGAAATACGAAAAGTGAGATTTTTACGGAAATACAATGAACAAACCAGCACCGATCGACTGCTAACTGCTAAAAGTTCCTGTCTTAAACGGTTTAGTTCCAAGAGCTGTAATTTTTTCATAATTTTGTATAATACATGATATATATATACATTTTATTATAATACACCTTGTTTTGCCTTATGGCATTATAAGAACAGTTGCAAGGTCCGCTGAAGGCAGGGACATTGGTGGCATGTTAGGCGGGGGCTAACAAAGAATGGGGAGGGACCATTCCGGCTGGTAGTAAATCTGTTAATATATAAGTCCTAATAGAGCTGTTTACGTTCTATAGTTCCCGAGATATAGCTTTTTAAAAAGAAACATTTTATAAAAAAATTTCTCTGAAAAATCAGTAGTTACTGAATTTATTTTGGGAAATCTATATCTCAAAAACCATTTGACATATGTCTATTAGCACTCAAATCATAGCTATTTTAAGTAGTTTAGTATTTAGCTGTATTATGAAGTAGTTTAAAACATCTATCTTCGTTGAAGTAGTTTTCGTGGTATTCGACAAAATGAATTCACAAAATGTTGATTTATAGCTGTTCGGACAAATGTTTTGATTTATGAAAAGATATATCTCAGATACCATAAGACGTACAGATGTCTGCCAGCATTCAAGTAAAGATAATTTAACTTACTATAAAGTAATTTATGACACGTATCTTCGTAGGGGTAGTAATTTTTATGATATTCGCATACGAACATGAATTTTGTCCGTTCCACATGAAATGCTGTGTAATAAATTAATTTATTTTAGCAAATATCACGAAAACATTTATCTTACGAAGACAAATGTCATGAACTACTTTACAGTAAATCAAACTAGCTTTAGTTTGAGTGTTAATCGACATTTTTAAGTCGAATGGTTTTTGAGATATAGACTTCTCAAAATAAATTCACTAACTACTGATTTTTCAGTGCATTTTTTATGAAACGTTGCATTTTAAAGATCTATATCTCGGGAAATATTGAACTTGAATTAGGACTCATATTTTAGCAGATTTACAATACTTTAAATGATGTTATCTTAGGTATTCTAGTATTATTGGTAGTTTAAAAGATATGGAGCTCAGAATGAAAAATTCATTCAAAAATCTTAAGTTCAAGCAGAATCTGTTTAGGTCACTGAATATTAAATTAAACCATTTACTTAGATAAAGAAATGGAAGGCTTATCAGAAAAGAAGGTTTTTAAATTTTTTTGGAAAAAAACCATTTTAATTCTAATGCAAATAATCTCTTCAAATTATTTTACATTTTCCGGATAAATGACAATGGCGATTTGTAATTGTAAGGTCAGAAACACGCATATTAATAAATAGAAAATGGCTGTTAACCTCACTAAATTATTTGTTAATATTTTAAACTTTAGTAAATCTAAGTTTAGATGGTTGAATAAATCCTTAAAGATCCCTGTTTCGCCATTTATTAAAAATAAATATCTTTAAAGATACTCCTCCCTCCTCCCTCAAATCTATAATTAAAAAAAAAAACATTGTTAATCTTTTTTCTGTATTATAAATTTATTTTAATTAGGTACCTTTTTTTTTTTTATTCCAACCAATTAGGGATAACGAATAGAACATTTAAGTACATAATTTATACCTGACTATAATTGTCAAGAGATTTTATATTACTGATACTGTGATGTAATTTCTGATAATTTAAAATTAAAAATTATATTTATAAAAAATGGATTAATAACAAAAGCTTTTATTTCAGGATTTCATATACCTGATAGTTTCCACTTGCTCAAGCAAAAAGGTAAGAAATTTAGATGCCAACGCTATCTTTTGAATTAATTGAGTACTTAGTGGTAAGATTAGTAAAACGAAATCATACCTAACTACATGCCATTACTAATTATTTTGTTAAAATGCAAAAACACTTCTTTGTTAACCTTAAATAGAGACTTTAAAAAATATATATATTTTTTGATTAATTTTCCAGAGTTCTTTTGATTCCATTGATTGAGGAATTAAATTTTAATTTGACAACAGAATGGGTTAGTTTAATTATTTTATAAAACTAACCAAGCATCAATACACACAACCTAACTTTAGGTTTAAATTTACACTACAAATGTTTCAATAATTTGAATAAAATGAAGATTTAAAAATAACTGATTGGTATTTGTTATTTCACCTTTGATTGGAGATGATTCACAGTTTGTTTAGTTGAAGTTATTTGCTAATTAGTTATGATTTAAAATTTAATATTAATCTAATGTAGAATATAATTACAAAGTATAGATAAAAACAAGAAACGACAAATATTAAACAATAATGAGTGTCAACAAAAGTTAAGGCATGGAGTAAGGCTATGAGGAAAAAAACTAGAGAGAAAAAACAAAACTTGTATTTTAACATAAAAAATAAGTAGATAGAATAAAAAGTACATAAAATAGAGAGAGGAGTAGGAGTAGTCATGTCTGAGTTAATTGCATTTGATGGGGTTTTGGGTATGTCTAAAGGGTATGTGTAATATATGTAAGTAAGTGAAATAATATCTTTATCAACTTTATGGTTAACTAGTTTTTCTTCAAGATTGATTTGGAGGGTTTGAGATATGAAGTATATTTTATGTTTAGGGACTATAGGGAGGATAGAGGCTTTGTCAAAGTTAAAAATATGTTTGAGAATCAAAGTATGTTCAAAAAGTTTGGAGTCCAATGGGTTACTGGAGTTGATGAAAGATTTGTGTTGTAAGATACAGCCTTTCAGGTAATTTTTGATTTTGCTAATATAGGAAAATTACAGTTAGGAGTAGAACATGGAATATGGTAAAGAATATTGGAGTGGTATGGAAGACTTATGGGATGTTTCAAGTTACTAAAAAGAAAAGGAAGCTTATTATGGGATTTGAGACCAAGGCGTTAGAAATGGTATATCATAATGACTTCTGTATTTTATCAGAGGATAGATATATAAGGAAGAGATCTGCATGGCATTAATGTTGGAGTAGATGAATTTTTACCATGTTTGTTATTACTTTTAGTAATTATTGTTTTACTACTTACTACTCTAGTTTTACATTTACAATTCTATCACTCATTACTGTATCAATTATTAATTAATTTTCTATTCATCAATATTTTTATATTTTCTTAACTTAATTTGTTTCTTTCTTTATTATACAACTTTTTACTATCTTTCTATCTATATTCTAATTATTTTGTCATATTTTACAATGTCTGCATCTTGTTCTCATTTAGTCCTGATGAAGTTCTGCAGACTGGGGTGAAACGTTATTTTTTTTTTATTATTTAAAAAATGGAACTGTATATAAATATATGGAGCAGTTTTCTTAATTAGTTAGAACATTTTTCCAAAATAATTAGTTGCATTTATTTACGATCTGGTGTTTTGAAGAATTAGAATATTAATTTCTATGGTAAAAAAAAAACTTAAGATCTAAATAAGCATCTGATGTATTTAATTTGATTATATAAATGACTTTTTTTTTCTCCTAGTTTTAAAGAAGAAACAAAAAATGGGCTGCAATGCAAGTAAAGGAGTGTTAGCTGTTGAAATGGGAGCTGATGGTTATCCAGAAGGAATTCCTTCTCAAAATGGAGACGTCAATGTGCCCGGAAGACCTCGTAAGTGTAAAATATAATTATAACATGAATTAAATGTGTCTGAATACAAAAAAAAATATAAAAGATTCATTTACTTTTTTTAATAAGTAAAAAAAATGACTTAAAAAAATTACATTAATAAAATATAAATAGGAAAAAAGTTATTTATAAATAGGATTATGAAAAAATTAATTAATTTCTTCAGTATTTATGTTATGATTATTTCTTTTTCTCTTTTGTAGTAGTTATTATATTTTTGTATGTTACCAGAGCTAGGGCATATAATATAAAGGGCTTAATTATTTTATTTATTTATTGTTTCATGGCAGAGTTAGTAGTTATTCAATTATAAAATAAACATTGAATCCAATAAATTGTAAATCAAAAAACTTTATGCTAACTAATCAGGATGAAATACAGGAAAAAAATATTTGTTTAATTATTTAAGGGATAAAAAGTCACATTTTTTTATAAATACATTGTTTGAAACATTTATTTTTATTTTTCACATTTTTTGTGTTTACTGATTTATTTAAATCTATTGAAGTATTCGAATTTATTAGTAGCTTGCAGAATTTAAAAAAATTTACTTTATTACTATATTTTGGTGTTTAACATGAAACAGGTGACCCAAAAAAAGACTATGAATATTAATTATTCTTTGTGTTTTGAAAATGACATCAGTTTATTTGTAAAATATGTTTTCATTACTACTGTAACACCATTTCAGCAAAAAGCTTAGCATTTGAAGTACCTTTGCATGATGATGAAGAAGACAATGTTATAAAAAAACATCCACCAAAGAGGCTGCAGCGTCTTGAAGATCAACAATTACCACCTTTAACTCATGAAGCACTTGATGAGAAGCAAGCCGAAGCTGAACAAAGACGACTGCAGGTATGAAATAAATCATTAAAATTAAATGGATCTAATTTAAATTTAATGCTTTCAAGCTCCTCCTTTAATCTGAATTGGAACAATTTGTTATTAATACACTACATAAAACCTTAAAATAATTAAACACATTAAAAAACTTAATATTATAACTATAATTATCTGAGAATCCCAAGCAATACGCCTTCCTGTAGAAAGTGGTCATACAACAAAATGTTAAGTACCCTTGGTTATGCTTAGCTTTGAATACCTGTAGCACAAGTGGTTATATAATGTTGTTGAGGAATCCCATCTAAAATTTATTAATTTAGAACTATCTAAAGTTCACAACAATGAATATGACAAATAAATCCGTTGGCTGATCTGAATTTTAAAAATATCTTAAAATTGTAATTTACTTCAATAAGACTTTTTATTACTTTAAAATTGTAGATCCGACTCAACAAATGTATAATTTTTTATAATAAAAAAAAGACTTATTAAAAAAGTTAAATAGCAAAATTGACATTTTGTAAAAGTCTTAATTATGATAACAGACAATCAAAGAACAAATTTTTTCAATTAAAAAATATTATTATTCTTTAACTTTTCTCATATAAATTGGTATATTTAATGACCAATTTTTATGAATAAGGATTAGATACAAAAAAATAAATTCAAGAGAAAATCAAAATAGGAAACTTCTCATTTTTGAAATACATATATAATTTATGTGCCATCTGCTTCTTATTATTAATTTACTTATATTTATTTTGTTAAAAGATTTTGAATCAAAGAATCCAGTCAGCAAAAGCACGTCAAAAGCTCAAGAGGAGTCTTGCTATCACTGGTGATGTAAGTTGATACTATCAATTAATAATTATAATGCATTGTTTTTGTAAATTACATTTATTTAAATATCTTTGAAGGATGGCTGGCCAAATGAAAATGGTGAGAAACCTTATTCCTAATAATTAATTACTTATTTAATGATTCTACTTTTTTGCTTTATTGATTACTGATTGAATGATGCAACTAATTTCTGTTTCAGAGTAATGGTCATTTGATTGAAAGTATGAATCGAGAACCATCCACAGTTGAGCTTTGATCTTAATTGAACAATGGTGTAATTCATTTTCAAATTTAAATAGATAGATTTTTATATTAACATATTTTAATATGAAGCAAGAATAAAATAGATGATTGAAGAACTACAATGAAGTTAATTTATACTAGTTTTATATATCTATATTAGTAATTAGTTAAGTATATAACTAGCTGAGCTTCCTAAATTTGCAGCAATATTTGTACTAACTACCCACACAAAAATAAATGTATGACTAGTTAAATATATATAAATATTTTTCTAAGTATATTTAATGTATATTCTAATATTTTATAATATTTAATGTGAAATATTGCTTCTATTTTGCTAGTATTCGAATTAAAAATAAAAGATAAGATCAAAATGAAGATAAGATCTATGATTCTTCTTTTGCAACTTTCCTTTGTGGATTTGGAGAAGCATCTCCCATCCAGAATTGTCTGATATCTCTAGCAATAGCACTTTATTGCTATTTTTGGCAAGATTTTTTTATTTATTTTAGAATTTTATCCCAAAGTCTTGAAATATTTTCTTTTTGGTCATGGAATGGTACTCTTGAATGTCCTTGAGTCCTTCTTTCAGGTGGTTAATACTCCATGTAATTCATCATATATCTATACATCTTTCTTATGTAATCGTTTTACTCAAACTGATTCACAATCTTTACATATAATGTTATTTCTAGGTTATGACCTATCTAACTGTCATGATTTTTACCCATGCTCAATGAACTTTGGGCCCAGCAAATTGGAATAAAATAATAACATACTTCAGAGAGTTGTATTAGGGAGTGTTTTAATATACTCCTGATATTTCTCACAAATCTAGGCACAGGCGAAATTTTCTTGGGCCCGCTAAGAAATTTTTTTCATTTGGTCAAGATGTAAAATATAGTTTATTTAAGTGAGTAGTGAGCTGTGGCCTAGCAGAAAATAAATAATTAAAGTTGTAAGTAATTATATATGATTGCCCATCAGATACCTTTACAGGCCAACTACAATCTGGTTGCCAACTAACTCCTTTTTTTTAAGCATCGTGCTACTTAATCCCTATTTTGATAATAGTAGTCATTAGTAAAATTTTAATATTGTTTTGATTGTTTTTATATATCTAATAGTGTGTAAATATCCCAGTGAGTTAAAACAATGTTAAAAAATTGAGAAGATTTTAGTTTAATAATTGAGAACACATAGAATTTGTAGGAGATTAGAGTACCAGCAATAAAGAATTTGACTTTTGAAATATATAAAAACATTTTTGACAGAGAAATATTTACATTTTCTTGATTATGATTTATCACGTTATATGACATGGATTCTTTAAATTTGAAATAAAAATATAGTGAACTAAACATGATCTATAATAAATATCTAAAACAAGCATACTTAATCTAAATTAAGAATATCATTGGAATTAAATGGAAACTAAACATAATATTAATATGTTCAGGCTTATTTTTTTTATGAAGAGTTAATGGTTGACCATCGATTAAATGAGGTGAAGATGGTTAGCGAAGAACACATATAATAATAATAAATAAGTTTTTAATTATTTCTTCAATGACCGCACCCCCAACCATCTTTATCTCATTTAATCTTATTTTTTTACTCTGACCTCTTTCTCTTGCCTTGATCCCAAATCAGTTAAATTTGGTCGTCCTCCCAATGATAAGGAGGCAGAGGAATAATTATGTAGCCATATTGCTTTGCACTTTCTTCAAGCTTACAAACTTTGTGCTTTGTTATAGGTGTCTTTTGAATAGCTTACATTTACATATATCTACCTGAATCATTCTCCAAATCCATGGAATATTAAGCAAACTCATTACCAACTCATTACATTTTTCTTTATTTAAATTACACATTAATGAATGTTAAAAAGTATAGCTATCATTTAGATTTAGGCGATGTAAATTTTTCAATTATTTTCCAAAGGATTTATCTTATCTTTATGAAAAACTCTATATTCTGTACTAATAGTAAGCAATAAGCATTTTCTTTTTGGTAGTGTAAATTCAGTTAAAAATTTCACTCAACATTCTTTTTTTTCTTTTTTTTCAAAATAACTAACATCTTTACTGACACATTAATCACAGCAGAGTGAATAAAAAATTGTTTTGAATATTGAACAGAATAGACAATGAATTCTTTTTAAATTAATCCCACATTATTTTTATAATCTCAAGGCTGTAAATGTAAACTAAAATTGATGATAAATTAATTGAGTTTATAGATCTGATTTTTCCCCAGGAAAACATGCTTTTGTGTCTATGACTTTAGTTGGATTTCAGTTAGTAAGTTTTGGTTATAATTATTAAATGTTTAGATTTTTCAGAAAACAACTCTAAAGATTTCTTTATTTTCTAGCCAATTCCATAGTTTGATCTTAATCAAACAGTATCTTTTTATGCATTTAAATTTATTTTTAACTCAATATAATACGTGTCTATAGATGACCAATTTCATGTCAAAAGCAGGAAAAACTGTCTGTAATTAAAAATAATTTATTATTTATCCATAAAATGTACAGGGGAGTTTGAAAGAATTTATAAATTTAATAAAAAAAAAATATTAAAAGGGAATATTTGTTTTCTTTATGAGCATTAGAATGTTCAAGAATAGTCCATAATACAAAATCTCTATGAATGAAAAATGGCCTGATGACTCTATCTCACCATATCGAATGCAATCTGATAACAATGTATCTGCTCAGATATATGTATATAATATATATAAGGTCAGATATATGTAGAAGTAGCGTTACTTTTTATAACCTCAAATTTAAATTTGTAAACAGTTCACTTCTAATTTATTTAAATTGCTATAGTATTCTGGGAATAGAATTAGTTTTCCTACAAGCTACAGTTGAAGATGCTAACCCATGTACCATAGAAATAAACTAACAATTAGAAAACAGTATTGAATTTAAGTCAAAGAAATGAGTGCCTTCAGAGAAATTTGAAAGATCTTATTAAATTTTAAGTTTATAGCATACAATTTTCAAAATTAATCTGTTAAAGAAAAATAATAATATAAATAGTTGAGATTCAACTGTAAGAAATATTAATTATTTTGAAAAATTCTGAAGTAGGAAAGTGGATAAAAATCAGCATTTTAATTTTATTCAGTCAGCTATCAAGAGTAATTTACATCCAATTCACTTACCAAATAAGCCATTGTCAATCAAATTCTGACTTATACAGAATTTATTTTAAAGATTCTGTGATATTTGCATTTCTTTTTTTTTTTTTTTTTTTTGCAATGAAGTATAAATAAATTATAGCTTAAAACAAAGGGAAATTTGGGTTATTGGACTGTAAGCATTTCTTAATTACATAAAACTTAAAAACAAAGTAATTATAACCAATTAGTAAAGAAAACAATTATGACAAAAATTTCAATAAAAAAAAAAAGTGGTGAATCATTTTATGTAAAGCATTAATACATTTTGATTATTGCATTAGATATATAATATCATATTCAAAACTGCTAGAGACTATAAAGTCTAAGTATATTTCTTTAAAATGTATTACGAGTTGACAACAATTTTAGTTCACTTCCAGATTTATTGATACAATATTATAGATGGAATAAATATTTTGAGCTATTATTTCCTTAAATAAAAATTCATAATGATTAATAACCTTAATTACTACCACAGTAAATATTGGTTTCATTTGAACCATTCTGAATGTTCTATCTTATTAACACCTTTTTTTTATTTACCTTATGATGGTGAAAATTATGATTTTTTTTTTCAATATTTATACATTGCCTCTCAAATTAAATAAAATTTAATGTTTCAAAGGCAACTTAGGCTTTAAAATTAGAAGTTAGGTTTAATACGAAAATCTGAGTAATAAGCAAAATTTTATAACTACTGAACTATATAATAGTGAGTGATTTTTGACATGGCTAATATTTCAGATTAATGCAACAATAGAACGAATTTGGCAAATTGGATTAGTTTTTATTTATTTATTTTTTTCTGAATGTTAATTCGTTTGATATGTAAAAAAACAAGTAAAAAAAAATGTAGAAATATATTTATTTATAAACTTGGAACTATAAGATCTTAGAATGGATACTTTTGAATAAAAACTTGTAAATAATTAGGTATATATTTTCTAAGTTTTATTAATTCATATATATTTTAATAGAATTAAAAATGGCATTACACAAGTGCCTCATGCTAGAACTGTAGTTAGATATTGAGCTTATATAAATTATATTTATATGCATGCATATGGATATTACTTTTTTTTTACTTTTATGAAATCGTATTTTGATGTTATATCTTTATTAATAATATCTTTGTATTTCTGTTCAAAATTTTTGTTATGAGTTGAGCTCTTGATTTTCTGATTTTATTTAAATTTATATTCTCTATATAGACTAAATAATATTGGCAAAGTTGTAGAAACATTTTTTTAAAATAAAATAAAAATTATTTTAATATAATTTTCATGTTTAATATTTCCTGTATAAACCTTTTCAAAACCATATGAATAATTATGATTATGATTTTAATCATTAGAAACCACAAATCAACATTAGTAAAAAATGATACAAAATGGCGTAGAAAGAAATGCCTCTCTTCATCTTACCATTTCACCATTTGTTTTCTTGTGGTTGTTTAAAATATTCTGATTCTCTTCAACAATCAAACATAATTTCTAAAAAAGGTCACACTTTACAAAACTGTTATAAACTGTGTATACCAACTTACATCATTTACCCTGTGGTTTCCTTGTGACAGCTAGTTATAAAAGACATTTACAATATTTCTGTGATATTCTAGATATTACTGAGGAATTTCGATCTTTAAGGATTTAAGATTGAGGCAAGATTGTTCATATTTCAATATTTGTCAATCAATGTAACCTGAAATTTATACTATAATTTTTCTTTGTGTATAGTCACTTAAATATTAAAAAAAAAATTACATTAAGTGGGAAATAAAGTAATTTACATGGTTACATGATTTTTAAATACAATTGCAAATGATTATAGGGAGGAGGGAAATCACATAAATCATTTCGTTAACTATACAAGACATTAAATAATATTTATAAACACTTTCAGATTGAACACAAACTAAATATATATTATACTGGCCCTTGGAATCAAATTAAATTTTTTTTTTTTAAATTGTATATATATATATATCAGTATCACTATAACCCAAGAAAAGTTTTTAGCTCTTAAAATAAAACTCATTTGTTTAAAAATTGAAATAGAGTGTTAAATTAAGAAGGTACCAGAAAAATATTTTTTAAATAACTTAGAGTTCATCATGATCAGAATGTGCTATGAAAGTAGTTCATCGTGATCTTTGAGCGTTGTATCTTATTCTTTTAAATGAGTAGCATAATTACCTTTCATTATTTAAAATTCATTAGTTATTTACTATATTTATTTTAAACATTATTTATAGAGTTAGACAGGAGTAGAATAATCCTCATAATTTTACACGGTTTGTTTATTCAGTCATTACATCAAATACCCGTATTTAACATGGAATTACAGCCGAATACACATCGACTATATATATTGTTTTACTTCAAACACTTTTTTATATTCAATTTTAAACTCAACAATAATTTTAGCCAAATATTTTACAAACATATTTTTAGAGTACTATTATTTTTTTTTTTTCATTTTTTTACATTTTTCTTTTTTTTTCTTTTTTTTATTACAAAAACAACCTCTGAACTGACTAGTGTGCGTAATTTCAGTACTAAATACATAAAACACACATACGTTAACGAACTAGGAACTCTAGCACACTGAAATATATTCATAAATATATATATATAATTGTATATATATTTATATATTTATTGGTATGTACAGTACACATCACAATAACCTTGCAGTGTATAGAACGCAACACATGTTTTAGTGCCTACATTAATTTTATTAATAGAAACAGTTAAAACGGCATTAAAATTATCACAGTATTATTTAGCTATACATTTGCCGTATCTCTTAATATATACAATATTAACACCTATACAACACTGATTATTCATAAAAATTTCAATTTTATCAAAAATGATTTAAATATTTTTCAAATGCTTTCGATAAAACTCTTAGTTCTAGATAACCTATACCCAAGAAACTTCATTACCTTAAATATACCATCCCATGCCACTGCTAATTTAAAGAAATAAAATTCTCAATACCAATTGTGTCACAGAACACAATTTTTAATTTTCAATTATTTGACATAAGCACGTAAATGTATTGTCATTCTATCTCTGCAAAGTTAAGAAACAATTAAAAAATAAACACTTAGAAAACACACTTTAGAAATGAGAGAAAAAGTGAAAGAAGAAAATATGTTGCTCATGAAATTTTCCACAATATGCATGTATATTGACTCACAGTTTTTATGTAACACATTAATCGTGTTAGACGATTGTCAAAATTTAAATGGTCAAAAGTTTATTTCATTAAAAAAAAATACAATTTACAAAATGGAAAACTTTTTTTGTTAAATCTTTTTACATTGAAGAACAAAGTGATCATTTTTATGATCATACATACACTTATACATATTTTTCCATATAAAAACTGTATAAACTCAGGGAAGCAGGGAAACACTTAGTAAAAACCTTTAATATGATAAAAGTAATGTTTAAAACTATTTAGTGCCATATTTATATAATCAAATTTCAATTAATATGTATGTATATAATTATAACTTTACAGTTTTTGTTATTTGATTAAAACAGTAGTCTTTTGTGAAAAATAATTTTTTTACATATATTACAATTGAAGGATCTTCAAATAATTTGAAATAGTATGATATACAATACTTTAAATATTTATATATGTTTCCATTAATTCAGTTCCAATAACCAGTTGACTTTTAAAAAGATCTGGGTCAAAGAAATATCCCACGCTGTTCCCCTTAGTCATTATTGGCTACATATTAGGATACATTCTTTTATGTTATTTACTTTATATATTCATAATAATTATAAATTACATAAATCATTGGTTAAAAATATATTTGACTAGATGTACCAAAGAGATGAGATAATGATATAACGATAAGGGAAACATTACAAGGAATAACTCCTTACAATTAATATAAGATATTTTAAATTATCATAAATGTTCAATTTATTAATGGCACACAGAGATAAACAAATGGATTTAATTTTTTTATTTTTTTATTTTATAATCTCCTATTTTACAATCAAAGGCTTGGAATTAAGAGTTTATGGTAGAAACACCAATATGTTCGACAAAGAAGTACTGCAAAATGACATGTTACACATACCCACCAAAAAGTGTGTTATAATTTCTATAATACATGCTACAATATAGCAAAATACTTAAAAACTAAGACTAGAAGAATGGTAACGTATAAACAAATGTATGTATATTGTCTTAAAAAATGTGGGGCCAGCCACATATCCAAATAATACTTTATCAACACAAATACTTATAAATAATAACACCTATTAAGAATATCTTAATAAGAAATATAAAATCAAAATATTGAGCTCATAAATATGACAACTACATCTCTAGTTAAATGTATCTACACTGTTGAGGGATTATACTCGCTCATTGATCCACTTTACAGATGTGTTTATCAATGAGACTGAATATCAACCAATATAATTAAATTTCCCAAATCACTTATCAAATTTCACACACACCTTAATTCTTTTTTCAACAACATTCTTAGAGAACTGATATCAGCCCCAAAATTTACATTAACTTAATTGAGCTCATTTTGACTATAATTTTAGAAAAACAGCATTCATTAATGGTATAAAATATTTACAACAATTAAACTGGTTAATACTTTATATAAAACACCTACAACACAATGACACTTATTGAATTGTTAAAAAAGTGCATGAACTGCTATTAAATCATGTTTAAGAATTAGAACCGACTGTTTATTCGCAATCTATTGCAATTACTGTCAGCATGTATCCCCCGATTAGTTGTTGTTCTTTTTTCGCCATTTCTATGCTCGAAATTACTTCTAAAACTTATGTGGCATTGTTTTTAAAATCAATTGTACAGCAAAAGAAAACCTATAGGGTTCATAGATTTAGAACATTCTTTGAAAAAGATAAAAAAAATCCAAACAGTACTTTAGTGCATATGAGCGTTGATGGAATATGACATTTTGTTATCAAGATCATTATCATAAAGTAAATGTAATTTTAACTATTAAGAAACAATAACTTAATGCTAAAAAAAAAAAAAAAAAAAAAAATCAATAGATAATTGTGTATTTTGAATAACTAAAAAAGTGATTGACTAATTTAGAGTTAGATTATCTTTTTAGTTTTCCAGTTCTAAGATTTCAGCCGTTAACTACAAATTATTTTTATTATAATGAAAATAAACTATATCCTGAGAAAAAACAATTAAGAGCATCCCACTTATATTTGGGTTTGAAACATATGATACATTTTTCTTGAAATTTTTATTTCAGCTTTTGGGATCAGATTAACACTTATTTATTTAAGAAGGTGATCAGGTATCATTTCACCCACGTTGCTTAGTGGTGCTGTTGTACAAAAAAAAAATAATTGGGAGAAAAACCCTAGTTTCTGAGAAATGAATTCATTTCTCCATTCTTTATCATGAGAGACCTTTGACTTTTAATCCTAGATGTATGGCAAATTTAACTTCTATGGATTTCTCTTCATTCTTTCATTATTAATAAAATAAAGACAATTGATCTTCAGTTTAGATAGTTCTCTTTTAACTAATAACATTGAGGTCCACTATGAAAAATAAGAAGGTTGAATTACCATGGAATAAACCATGAAGATAATTCAACACACAAATAGTTCCTTTAAATCAAAGACGTATAACATTGCATCAATATTAACAAATTAAACAGATTATATAACTGCTTATATATTGGTATGGATTTTTTGTATTAACTCTGCTCAAGGCCAAACATAATGGTGTCTAAGACCATAAATAATTTATGATTACCACTATAAAACCTTCATTAAAGTTTGATAAGGCTATACTGGACATGTTGAAAAGGATGCAAATACAGCTTTCCACTTCACTCTTATTAGACGTGGCATCAGTTTGAATCAAACCTGAAAGGATCAACTCTTATTTTGTCAGACTTATGGAATAAATCTCAAACTTTTTCTTCTCTTTAGAATAATTGAGTGGTTTGAAGATCCTAACTAGAGTAAGGATTAAACCCCTGTATTAAACCCCTCCTTCCCCTAGATACCTGGATTGACATTACTAAGATGTCAATCCAGGTATCTTTAATTCTGTTTTGAAAGAAACCTTACTTAAGATATATTTGATATCTTTGCTCCCTACTTGCATAACTAGGTACTAGCTGAGGCAGAGAGGGTTATACATATGAAATGTCATAGCTTGTGAATAATTTAACTTGTATTTATTATCTTATCTGAAACTGATCATTGTTAAAATTCTCCTACCTATTTACTTCTAATCTATGAACACTTAGGGTTTCCAGTCCACAAAAAACAACCAAATAAATTAAAGCAAATAAAACATTCTGTAAATAATATTTTTAAGTGTTTTGTTCAGTAATTCTAATGATGAATATTAATATACAAATTAATAACAGTTTCATGTTTTTTTTTGTATTTTTTACTTTTTTGAATAGTAGTTACAGTAATCATAAAAGTTGAACTTTTTCTTGATGTCAAGATCATTGGTCCCATGGACTATTCTACATTGACAATATGAATGTCTAAAATAAAAGTGGTTATAGCCACATTTTCTAGAAATAGGTTTCTATACAATAGAGGCAATCAGTCCCCTGGTGATTTCCAATTAATTTGGTATTGTAAATTCGCATTGTCTCTGTCAGAAAAAAGTACTCAAATGTGTTGAGTCCATAAAATATAATTTTCGAAGATAATGAAACGCTTAATTTACAATTAATGCCACTCAATTGTAAAATTGAAAAAGAAAAAAAATATACAATATATAGCTTGATCAATAAAACTAAAAGGTTGTTTAATGGTTTTTTTGTTTTTTTTTTACAGTTTATATAAATTGTCTTAATGTTTCTTAAAATGGGACCTTACCCATATATAACAAATAATGCCCATTAAACAAAAAGAGGAAAAGAAAACCTTACACAAACTATTAAAAATTCTATAAAAGCACGTCTAGATACGTTAAAAAATCTTAAATCTTAGATTAACTTGATGCATATGATATTTTATCTTATAAATTGAGCGAAATCATCTACAAACATTAACACACACATAAAGTATAAATATCTGAATATTATCGTTGCACTCCAAACAAGTTTTCCACAAGAGTAAAATGGATCCAACAATCATTTGTACAACAGTCCATATTTTATATTGAAGTTCAATATAATTTTGGTTTATATTAGATTACTTTGTAAATGTTTTCCTAATGGGTTTGCAATGAAGAAACTCACCAATTTTTCTCAACAGAATTATGTCAATTCTGTTCTTATTAAATTTTCAGTTTTAAAAATATAATATTTTAAAAAAATGATTCTAATTCTTATCGCAGACTTTACCATTTGCCATTTCATTATATGTACAAAGCAGATAGAGTTGTGACACACCTTTTCATCTATGGATTTATTATGAGATCTTTAAATGAAATCTATAAAGTAATACTGCCTAAAACTTCTACAAACAATTCTAAAATCAACTTAACCATCAATTATTAGGCCACACTTAATTTTTTCTGGTAATCAAAATTTCAACTGTGTTCAACTTCAAGATTAACCTTTAATTTATCGTACCCAATAATTCGAGATAATTTCCAAATTCTTTTTCTGTATTGAATAAAATATTTAAATAAATGAAACAAAAAGTCCTTTTTCTCCCTACAAGTTATGTCAATTTCTTCTGCACCAATCCATAACCACTGCTTTCAGTAATTGTTATGGTTTCTAGGCATGTATTATAAAATATTTTTTTTTCACAAAATCAATCAATCTAATCCTACCCGACATAGAAAATACAACTTGCAAAAATACTGCATATTATCAAATTATTATAAAATATATATATAATATAGTTTTGTAATGACGAATCAAAAGTCATAATGGAAATAGATTCAAAATATTTTCAGTTATAATATCCCCTGTTCATTGCTGTTCTGTTTCTATTGTGCCACTTACAAGTAAGAATTCTCACATATGTTCGCCTGAAGGAGGCATTACAAAGAGCATAACAGACAGGGTTGATGGTGCTGTTTATGTAACACAAGTAATAAAAGAAGTCCCAGAGACCTTTCGGTATGCAGTCTGTACATGCTGTGAGTGGCTTGAGAAGTACAAGGATATTGTACGGCGTCCAGGTAATGATGAAAGTCAGTAAAATTGCTGAAAGTGTCTTTGCAGCTTTTTTATCTGCTTTTTTCTCTTGAGTTTTCTTTTTCTTCTTCGGTGGTATTTGCTGCCTTGCTCCAGGAGCTAGCTGCTTAGGAATAATTTTAGTATTAAGAGGAATCCGTATGTCTGAGATGTGGGATGGTCGTCTTCCAACAGCCTGATGGTGGTAACCTCCGGCTGGATGGAGAGAGAGTGCATTGTAATCCACTGGTCTTCCTCTGACAGGTGTTGTGTCCTCAGCAATCATCTTTATCGATGGTTGCTGTTCTCCAACACCATCACAGCTATTATCAGCAGGTAATCGGATCAAGATTGTATACACCTAAAACATCAGGCATGTCATGAAAGCAATGAAAAATTATAGAAACAGTTTTCGAACCTATTAAAAATATAATATGAAAAATTCACAAGTTATACATAAGAAGTTTTGAATTATTCAATTCATAATTTATTAAGAATTATATATAATAGTTTATGTTTTTAACTATTAATTTAAAAGAAATTTTAGTAAGGTGATTTAATAAAATATTTTCAGGATATATAGAATTGAGGGGAAAAAAATCTTTAAAATACAAGTGCTCCTTACATGTTTCACTATAACAGATTTATAAATGACCTATTTATTTATCAGTAATTGAAGCTTAATTCAACATAGGTTGCACCCTAGATATTTTGCTCATGAACATTTAAGCAAAAGTTCTATACTTTTTTAAATTTTTTTATTGACATTTTTCCATTTGCATTATTTTGTAGATCAATAAAAGAAGGAATTTGGTTTCAGAATAAGAATATTGGCTTGGCTTGTGCTTAATTAATTTAGCATATATCTTTCCCATTGCACATGTTATATTGGTAATGATGTTGCATAATTATGACTATCTTTTTTGCAATAATATTAACTTTTTTAATGGTGATGTTTTTTTATTATACCTAAGGAGTAACAAGATTAGTGTTGAAGTTTTTTTATAGACAATTCTTGGACCTATGTAAAATACGTATTCGTTCATTCATGTTCAATATATAAAATAGTAACTCTTAATTATATTTTCATAAATTTTTTCTTGGGTTTCTGATTAGATATATTCGTATTTGTTTTTGTATAAAACAAAACATTAATGAAACTTAATGAAAAAAATTATAAATACTGATGTGTGGAGAAAAATGTTAAAACGCAACCAACTTATCTCATGAAAGGTCACGACCAGTGTGATGTTTATCGAAGCAATGAGATGTTAGAGTATCAGATGCTCAATAATTTGAGAAAAATAAAATAATATTTTCATATTATTGATCAATATTCCCCACCTAAATTTATAAATCTTATTGGACAATAAGTAATTGTTCTATTCATTGATTTCAAATTTAAAATGTTCCATATTTAGCACTGGATAATTGGTTGCACTATTTAATGAAATAAAAAGAAATTAACCAACCGAATCTGTAGACAATGATCGAGAGTGAAGCTTTGTCTGAGGTGGTAAACTTCTTGAATCATAGTGAACATGATGAGGCATCTTTGGTGTGGTTGGTGCACCAACTGAAGAGTAAGGATCCCTTATAACATTAAGAGATGTACACCTAAAATGAAAAGAAGCACAAAGATTAGAACACTAGCAATAAATAAATATTTGGAGTTACATTTAACCAAACATTTCAGGAAATCGGTAATTTGTCATTTGATGTATTATTGACTAATTTTGTTCTAATGATATGCATTTTTATAACAATATTAAAAGACATTTTTATGAAAAGGAGACACACTAACAACAAGATTATTAGAAAGTTATTAAACTTGACAATTATAGGGTGGTAAACCATAGTACAATAGTAATTAGCTCATTTGATTATTTTTAGAATCCTGTTATATTATTAGTTCAAATCTTTAATACTTCTCAGGTAATAAAAAGAAACTATTTTTTAAGTATAATGAGTCATTAAATTAATTCTTCTTAAATGATATGAAGATAAGTCCAGCTTAGGGAGGAAGAGAATGCTATATTTATAATGAAATTCTAATTTTAAGTCCTTAACATATATTTATGTAAATTATCTTATCAAAATATTTTTCATATAGCTACACATTATTGATATAATAGTTTTCTGTTATTTGTAAATAAAATATGAGCTCCTTGCTTAGGACAAAGTAAGTTAGCTGAGAAATCACTAGACAAAACATAAAAATGAGGTACTCTTTTTAGGCTTAGGAGGGGAGAATTAGTAATACAGAAAAATGAAAACATTCATGTAATACAAGAAAAAAAATTATAAATATTCTATGATTATAAAATTTGTGATAGTAAATTTTTTAAAAAATTAATAAGTAATAGAATAATAACATTAAAAACATACATAGATACATTATTAGAAACGTTCATACTTATTTACAATTGACCAAAAGACTCTTGATTTAACTCCTATGCCATATGTGGGGGCAAAGCACTACTTCAGGAGATCCTAGTATCTTACATCGCTGAAATGTGAGTGATATAGCTCTCAGAACTTGAGTGGCGAAGTTAACAATTACCAGGACTGGATTTTATAAAAGGTTCCACAAAGGGGGAATTGTAAGGATAAATGGTACTGAATGAAAAAGGTACTGAAAGATTACTAAAAAAGATAGTGATAATATTATTAATAGCTTGAAATTAAAAAAATTAGGAATATTTAGATCATTCTGAAAGTCATTAGATGTTTTTCTAGAAACAAGTATTATTTTTTAGATTTGTAATTACCTAGATACAGATGACTGTAAAGGTGTTTCAACTGACACAGGAGTGGCATAGCCCATATCTGAAGGTGTGTCCTCAAGTTCTGCATCACCATCAATGTCCTCCCGGCCGCTGTGCCACCAAGCTATGCACCACTCACGGATCCATCGCCAACTTAATGGTCTTGGTTTCTAGGATAATCGCAGGAAATTTTACCACAAATTGCTTCTTATTACTTTTTTTCATTATTTTAAGTTAAACTAACATTTAAAAATATTATACAGCCGAAAACAGTGTTATATGAAAGCAATAGGTATTATAAGAATAAATAGTAAATAAATAACATTAATATTTATAAATTAAATTTAAATTTAAATCTGTAGCGCTACAATCCATGGAGGGTCAAGGGTTCAGTACTTTGTAAAGAAGTACTGTTACTGCTGTTAATATTTATAAAAAAGATAAAATATTATAAAAAAAATGTACAGCCTTAGCTGAATACTGATCGCGTTTACTTATTTTTGTTAGTTATGCCAAAATTGTCTACTGTCAATAAAAATTATCAATAGTTTTGTATAATACTCTTTTGTTGCCAATAATTTATCATGAAATAAAACTGAGGTAAACAAGTGCATGGATGGATGAAAAGACAGTGTATGAAGACATAAAATAAATATTTGGTGTCAGTAATTGCTGTCAGGGAGGGTTCTTTGTAACAGAGCTTCAAATATTTGTACTGGATGACTTTGGCTGTGATCCCTCAACTGTGAGTTCCAAAACGCAAGTATTAGCTGAGCATTTCTAGATGATAACAATTAAAAATATTATTTATTAATTAAGGGAGACAATACATTTTTATAGATTGGAACTTTTTTTTTCTTTTTATTTTTTTAGTAAGTTATGTAAAATAATAATTTCTAAATGTAACATCGTTCCTTTCATTTATGCAAAATTACGTGTGTCTCGTTTTTATTAACATAAAAGGTTTATGTTTCCAAAACGAAAAAAAAAAGTTTAAGGAATAAATGGAGGGCGGAACAAATGCGTCATTTCTACTTTGTGAGCTTCATCACTTAAATATGAACAGTTATAAATAGCGTGTAGAGTTAGAAGAATTCAGAGGGATTGAAGTTTTTTCCCTGAAAAAATATATCAGAAGCACTTAAAAGGTTTTGCAGGCAATGCAGTATTAAGAAAAATTGAGGATTAATATAAAATCTGATATGAGGTCCAGGGCTAATCTCAGGAGGAATCTTGAATGAGATACAATTTATTTAATTGGAAGGGTGGAGAGGGTATACAATAAACACTATTTTAGTTATTTCAGAAATTTTATAAATTTATTACTTCATAATGTAATGCCATACGAGCGTCAATGATACGACTCAGTTGTAAGTGAATCACAAATCTCCATTTTTCTTTCTTACTCTTGTTATTACTTGATTTTGGCATTTTCATTTTTTTTTTTATTCAGGAAAGCATTTTTAGGATAGAAAGTTAAAAAAAAAAAAAACCTAATGAGCCGAAACAAATTGTCCGCTTCGCTACCTATGGCATCTTTGGAGATGAACATATAATACACATGGATAAATACATATACCTGCAAAGTTGGGCGTACGATTGGAGAGGGAGGGGGGGCATGGTACAAATAAATACATCGTGATTTATAAATAAAATAACAGTTATGTAAAGAATGTGTTGATTAGGTGAGTATGACCAATCTCTGCAGCAATTTTTTTAAAGATCTTTCGATTCCTTATCAGCTTCCGGCTCCTCCATACTCCCTGCTTCCTTTCCACATTACACAAAACTGCTGTTATTTTTTTTCTTAAAAACCAAGAAGCCACCACCCCTCATAATGTAAAAAACACAGTGAGTAAATTTTCTCTTCAGTCCACTTATTTAAAGTTTTGGATTGAATTTTTTTCTTGAGGATATCGTTAACACTTTTTATAATATTGTTATCAGTTTCTTGATAGTGGCAAGCGTGGTTCACACAAATTGAATAAAATTATGATGTCGAAAGTGGTTGAAGTCAATCTTGAAATCTCTTAGTTCAGTAGGACAAAAGATGGGATAGGTCTTCTGTCTGTGTTTAAATTTAAACTTTTTTTTCTACTAGCAAACTAAACTGTTTTAATGGAAGATTATTGATTGACCGTGTGTAAAGATGAAAGGAATATATACATAAAAATAAAAGAAATAGAGAGACCGGAAGTCCCCCTCCTTTTTAGGGTAATCCCGCGCTTAACCCAAGTTGCGTCTAACGCCACTAGACAGCGCCACTTTCATCGTTGCGATTGGTTCGCTCGACTCCCCGCGAATCGCATATATATAGCCGTATCTAACTGCCCGAGCAACACTTCGGTTTCAG
>NW_027107231.1:1175462-1178822 GCF_000696795.3 Halyomorpha halys
ATATATATATACACTGCCGTCAAAATAGCCCTGAAGAAGCCCTGCAACGTGGGGCGAAACGTTGGCTCATTAAAATAAGTATATTTCTACTATTTGAGTTTTTCTTGACCGCACCCGGACCATATTCCTTTAAACTGTTTTAAGTTTTGAAAATGCCACTGTGAATGTATCAGTATTTAATAATATCAATCCACAAAATGAGTGAACTGTAAACAGACAATTTAACACTGTAAACACTGTAGTGGAAGCACAAAAAAGAAATATGATCCTAAAGTTAATATTGCTATGGTCATTTGAAGGCTCTGTTTTTTTTTTATTCATTTAATCTCTAAAATCCTAATTTAATGTCTTGGTATTTTATAAGAATAAATCAATAAATTCAGAGGATCATGAGCCGATGAGCATGGATCACTGCCTCTTGTGTTAATTATTTAATTGACCAAAAATGTTGGTCATATTATCAGTCTCATAGCAACTTCAAACTAGCTATTCACTCAACATGACATTTTCCAAGACAAAAATGGAAGTTTCGCCATTCATGCATTGTCTTCTAATTCTGATTTTCCAAAACTCTTTACAATTTACAACTATCTGCTTACAGACTAGTAATCATTAATTTCATACTTTTGTCTTTATTTCTCAATGATACATGTACACTCCTGTTGCTGAGATCTAACAAGTGGGTGCGATCTGGATGTAAAAAAACTGACATTGGGAAAGTGAGGATCCATCAATTCTAACTAATTAATAGGAGGTCCTTACTTCCAACACCTCCTGTCAGCATTTCCTGCACCTGATATAATATCTCTAAGTTGTTCAGCAAAAGAAGCATGAAAGAATTGAACTCGTTACCTCTGTTATTTTTTTCTTTTGATTAATCAGAAATCGTAACTATCAGTCTATTTTTTTAAATTCACGTATTACAGTAAACACATTAGAGAACCAACGACAGTGATGAAGCTATTCTTGACTGTGCCGACACGAAGTCGAGTAATTTAGACTGATATCCCGTCAACAAAAAAAATAATATCTGGAATCAGGTGGTATTTTATTCTTTTGTTGACTTTTTCCTTAGGTGAAGAGAGAATTTCTTAGATCTAAGCCCCCTTTTTCATTTTCGTGATCCCTGGGTTAGAAGAATTGATTTCCTTGACAATGCCAATGTCAACAACTTTACATCAAATCCGGGGCTAGTTCTGATGCAAACTGATTGGCTTCCTTTTGGAAAGATTTGACATCCTTGTTTATTACTATTGTAATAAAATTTCTGCTACTGACTTTGAGAAATATTGCACCAAGGAAAAGAACGTGAAAATAAAGGGAGTACTTATTTTGAAGAGTCAAACTCAGAGACAGAGAATGGGCCAATACCAAATTATTACAATTGAAGTGAATTGGTATGCGTAAAATACGGAATAATTAAAACTACAGATAATTATTTTAGTTTAGTTATTTCATGTAAATTTTTATGTTTGTGACTCAATAATTCAAAAAGAATTAGTTGGAAAAGAAAAAAATGAAGTTCCTATAACACTTGATATAATATAATTTGCTTTTGTAGTTTTTATTTCACTCACTCACTGTTGGGCACTACAGTGACCTGGGCCTCTGCCACCACTCTTTTCCATGCCTCGCGGTCTCCAGCGAGATTCCTCCAATTTTCAATTCCCATCCCTCTCAAATCATCCAGCCACCGACGCCTGGGTCATTTAGCTTCCTTTTAGGTAGCCTACAGTGCTCCATCCTTTCCACATGTTCCAACCATCTTAGCCCGCTCTTCTTAATAGCACAGAGAATATCAGGCTCTCCATACAATTCTTTAAGTTCCTTATTGCTTCTGGTTCTCCACCAGTGTTCCTCTTTAATGGCTCCAAAAATCTTTCTCAGGACTCTTCTCTCCCAAACCAGTAGAGCTCTTCTATTTTCCTGGTTAGAGTCCATGTCTCACAGCAATACATTACCTGGCCTAACTATTGTTTTGTACAACAAAAGCTTTGCTTTCCTGGAAAGACTTTTGTATCGGGGAGCTTATTGCAGGGCATAGAAACATCTGGTTCCTGCTACCATTCTGCCCTTAATTTCTACTTCTAAATTATTGTTCTCCGTCACAACTCCTCCCAGGTACTTGAAAGTACTGCAGCTGTGAAAAATATTTTCCCCCACATCCACAATATCTCTTCCCTCCCCAGTCTGTCTAGAGGTTTTCATATATTTCGTCTTTTCACTATTTATATTAAGTCCTAAATCCTGTGCTGCTCTCTTGAATTCTTCTACAGCACCGGCCAGTGGTGTTTTGATTCTCCCTGTGATGACTACATCATCCGCATAAGCCATGTGTTTTGTGAGCCTATTGCAAATGGTGCCACCCGGGTTTGTCCTTATTTTATGGCAACTTCTAGCGTGAGGTTTAACAGTACTGGTTATAATGGGTCTCCTTCTCTTAAGCCACTGTTAACCCTAAAGCTATTAGAGATGCCCACTCCAGTTTTCACCTTGCAACTAGTCCTTTCCAGGGTCATCTTTGTTAATCTTATTAACTTGCTAGGTATTCCCAGTGAGTGGAATGCCTTTAATAATTTTCCCCTGTCTACACTATCATAAGCCTGTCGGAAGTCAATAAAGAGGTGGTGTAAGTCAATATTGTACTCATACGTTTTCTCGAGCATTTGTCTGATCGAGAACAGGTGGTCTGTTGTTGACCGTCCTGGGCGGAAACCACTCTGGTACTCGCCCAGCAGTTGTTCGCTCCAGTTTTATTTATAATATTGAAAATTGACTAATCTTGTGCCTAATTGAGTAATCTTTTTTATTTATTAATTTTATTTTTTCAAATCGTGATCAAAAAGAAAATCTAATATCCTATAACACTTATCAAGATAAATTATTTATAAGATTCTTTGTAATTTTTATAGCAATTTAATTTTTATAATTGGTATTTTTTATAATTCCAGTAATAAATGTTCTTAAATATACTCTATGAGCTTCATTTCCCCAAAAGTCTGCTTAATAGCACAAATATTAAAATTATTACCGAGTCAGGACTCAGCCTTGCCATTTGTGTACCAACCTCGATCCACGTCTAATAGAATTAAGGGTAGCCACTTTATTGAAGTTGGAAGTGCAGTAAGGATACACACGCTATAATGTTACCGGCCGGATATTTTCCGGCTGGTCTTGCAGTCGGTGAACCGGCTCCAACAGTCCGGATTTATTTCCGGCTTGTAAAATTCTTTTTTTTTTTTTTTTAAATTTTAATAATACTTTTATTTATTGATAGATATTACAATCTGCCACACAGTTGTGGACAATAGGTAATAGTGATGTATGATCTCATACATACTAAAATAAAATAAAATAAAT
>NW_027107231.1:1178947-1213275 GCF_000696795.3 Halyomorpha halys
ATGAACATAATCAAACTATCTGTATGAAAAATAAATAAATAAAATAACATAATGATAAAATAATATAGTCTCTAGTCACATTTACAGTCTAATATACAATATTACACAATCGACCTGAGGATCCATGAGTCCACTCTATCCCCCACCTGTGAGGGGTAGAGCAGAGCTCAAAAGATCCCAGCGCATCCCTCTCGCCGCATCACTAGTAGTGAGTCAGTGGAGGCTGAGCAAGTGCGCTAAAGCCGCGAAATGTAAAATTCTTAGCGTGAGCATTCCTACATACACTTTAATGTGCGACAGAATGCAAATGCGTTTTTTTGGGGGGGAGCTGGAACAATACTACCAGGAGGGTTTCTTCCCGGTCCGGCAGTATTGTTAGCATGTGCAAGGGCCCTAAAAGGGACATAATTAATAAATGACTCAGCCGTACATTGATTTACCGCCTGAACTAGCCTAATCAACCAGTTCTAAATTCAATTCCTAAATATGCTTTCTATATTCTTTTTCCACACCACAATAAAAAAAAAAAAGAAGATATTTCTTTTGATGTCTAAGCTTGTACGACTACAAATGTATGACACATGAGTTATACAGTTGAAATTGAGAGACGACATAGAGACCTCGGTCTACAAATATAAACATGAGACAGCCCTTTATGACAGCCATGGGATAGGAAGGACTAAAGGGGAGTCATTGAGGGGATCTATATGAATGAGAAGGCGACAGGGCTACTAGGGTTCGGCCTGGGCGCCACTTTGTGAACTACAATCCTACAGCGGGGGCGGATCCCCTTTTAGTACCTTATCTTCGCCTCTCTTGGACCACTCGCCCTATCGAAGTATTTATACCCTCATCTTGTATCTCTTTCATCGACCATTGGCTTCCGTAGCTGCTTCTCTAATTACACTTGTTCAGTGAATTCTATTGCAGAATAAAAATACATACGGGAATATCTTATATTTTGATTTCATTATGATCAAGATTTATATTTTGGCTTTGTAGGCGACTGTCCAAGTATGCTGATTTTTGACAGCTTAAAAATCAGAAGTTTCATCATTACCCACTTATTCTAAATTTCATTAATCCGCTTAAACTTCTCAGGGTTTACCGAGCGCAGTGTAATGCATAATAGACAAAACCTGAGTTTTTATATTTAGTTTTTTACATTCTAATTGCAAACTATAACTATTTTATAAAATTAATAGGCAATTTTTTTTTTTAACAGCAAACGCAATAGTAGTATAAACTCCTCGAAATCCGTTTTATACAAATTAACAGTTTAACTTTCTCAAACAATATTCTAGACCAATTGTAAGGACTCTTCTATAAAATAAAAAAACTGTGACAAAATTCGTTATATAAAATGTGAAATAAAGGACTGTTTTTGCATGACCCACCGTATAGATCATATCTTCTGGACAAATTGTGAAAGGAGTTACACCATTCAAAAAATATTAAGAATAGTTCTGTTCGGAAGAAAACATCTTTCCATACTGCTCTCCTCTAAAGCCATGAAAATCTGACATATTATATTTTACTAAAAGGTAAGAAAAAGGTGCAGATATTATTTCTTTAATTAGATCGCAGTTGTCGTTACCTGGTCGCTACGCTCGCTCAAAAGGTTTAAATAAACCTCTAATGGATCATTTCCAGTGGAAGTAGGAATTGGATTGACATAAATACGAAAAAAATCCAGTTTATGTTTTTGAGCCTACAACTAGGGAAGTAAAGTTGGGCATGCCTAACATGGAAATAACATTATTATTTATTCAATATTCTTCATTATGTCTATCTTTTTTTTTTTAATCACAATTTTTAATGAACCATAACCAAAAATCATCTGAAACCTATTTCCAATTTTTTTAGAACTCAAAGTTCACCTTAAGTTCAATGCATTTTGGACAATTTAATTAGCCGCACTTTCCTGATTCAAACAATATTTTCATGTTCATATAAAGGTGTTCCGAACAGGCTTCATATGATATCTGACTCAGAGCCTTACTTTATCGAGAAAAAATGTGAAAAGGTATAGAAAAATTAACCCAAATATTGGTTACATCAAAAGGAGATGATATTGACACTCAAATAGACGTTAACATTGTGATTAATTCTCGGACGATTCAATTTCACAATAAACAAATTATATAATTCATAAAACATCATTAAATATTATTATATCATTGCATTAATATATTACCATTAATATATTATTGCATAATAGAGTTTACTATTACGGTTTATATACTACATACAATATTACTATAGCTCTATAGTACTTATTGATTTTTACACAGATATCAAATTGTTTGAATTAAAAACATTTGACAAAAACGTTTTTTGTTTTTAATTAACTAACGATAATAATAATATCGATTTATGCTCATTATCTTAGTAACGTGGTTATACTTTGGAGCTTGCTTATCTGCACTGTAGCCCACAAATCTGAGGCGAGTGGTGTTCCATCTTAATACCTTTGAATTTAAAGATACTTCTGCGGATCTACAGAGTACAACCAAATATAAAAAGGATAAAAAAAAAATTAAATTCCTTTACAATATGATTATTAATAAAGAAACTAAAATATGTGTGTGATAATTAATAAAAAACTGAGGAAACGTATAATCTTAATATTTATGTAAATAAGAATAATTATAATACATAAGAATTGAAGTACGTACCTTTTGATACTGATTTGGCTCTAAGACAACTCCATATTCGGAAGGATCTTTCCCGGAGTTTTCAAGTCTCGCCCTTTTCCAGTCTTCTAAATCTACAGCTTCATCACTATAATATCATAATAACAATAATAGGTTAGTAAAGTGATGTTTAAGAACTGTATTATATCGAGTTTTTAAGTATTTTAGAAAACATTATTTCTGAATTTGTAATGTTTCATTTCAATTTTATCGTATGACATAAAGGAACATCTCTTAAATAATGAATTTAATAAGGTGAACTTTAAAACGCTATTTATAAATCAGAAACTTGGCTTTTTTTTTTTTATTGGTTCATAAATTTTTAATGGTAACATTTTCTACCAAAAACTGGCAAACAATTGCATAACTTTGAATATCGAAATGCTGCAATAATTAAATATCGGTTATAAAATGCATACACATACAAATTAAAATTGTGGGGACCTTTCCAGGTGTTCATAATGCGATCTTAGTCACATCGGACAGTCCCTTAACTAACAAGAGAGACGTAACTAAAAAGCTACAGAGCTGTGATTCTGAAAATATCCACAGCAGCCAAATCTCAGTGGCGTCGAGAGTGCATTGGCATTACAAGGTCGCTTGAAGACCACTATAGCTCATGTTTGCATCCATGATTATTCTCTCTATCATAGAAGAAATATAAGAAAACACCTTTCAGTTTAGTTTCTACACTAACGGTCGATCGATTTGACCATATGACTGACTATAGAAAAAAAAGTGCTCCGTTGTTCATAAGTAGAGTGTTTCAGAATGACATTCATACATACATATTCAAACATCAACTAATTAATAACATAAGCAAATTACCTCATTTTTCAATCATTCCTTTTCGAAAGATTTAGTCCCCTCTCATTATTTATTTTAGATTCGGTAAGCATTCACAGAGGAAGCCTAAGAATTAGTACTTAGTACATTTATAAAAATTACGCGGCTGTAGTAACTTTTGAAGAAGTAGCAAATCTGAATATATTATATTTACACTTTGACAAAATACCTGCTTTAGAGTCTATGACAAAAAGTGAATATAGATACATCACCTTATACTAAAATTTGACATAAGGGTGACAAGGAAACCTCATGTCACGTCAAAATGGGTTTTATAATCGCTTAATATTGAGTATAATAGTTTCCACTAAGACTATTTCCTTATGGTCTCCAACAGCGGAGTCAAGGTAGAATTCGGAGAAGAAGAAATTCAAAATGATAATGAAGAAAACCCAAAGGATAAATATCGATATATTAATAAGAAAATATCGAAATATTGTTAATAATCATCTATATCGATATCATCAATAAAGTTGAATTCCGAAATGAATATGAATTCATCAAAATCTAATTTCGAAATTCCTTATTATAGCTTTTCATAAAATGTTTTAGTTTTCTTTCATGAAATTATATCATACTAAGTAGAAAAAAACTGATCAAAACATTTCTAAAAGCCTGATAAAGATCAGTAAGGCTTTGTATCACGAGGCTCCGGAGGCTCTCTAGGAGAGGATTGCGAATGACCTACAACAGATAGAAACTGAGAATTAGGAAGTATATTATTGAGGGATGGAACCGACAAGGATTGACAAACCCCAATGGTGCGATCTTGGGGAAATACTTTTCTGCAAACCATTCCCGATTTCAGAATGGATAGTCCCTGACTATCTAGTGTTAAAAGCCATAAGGGACATGACTTTCGGGACAAACTTCATTGCATTGGCCAGATCATCAACTCTGAGCCCTAGTACAAAATTTCAGGAAATGCTATGAAATTATCAGCGGTCAGTTTTGAGGCATTAAGGAACGTGCTCCAGATAAAGACATGGCGACTCCCCCCTTCTGGTAAAAGAAGAAACTACTAGTATTTTGAAGCTTTATGTATGAGTGGCTGATGACATTTAATATTTGTGCTCTGAGAAGAAGAAGAGAGTCAGCTGACGTAGGAATGCCATGGTCCGGGTAGAAGATTAAGGCTATCTTGGACTGAACTTAGTTATTGGTATAACGTAACGTATATTGTATATTTGTCTCCACATAATACCACACTTTGCCAAGTCCTCCAAGTGCATCAGTTACAGAAAACTGCAACTTTTTTTATCAACGATTGGTAACTTATTTTAAATTATTTATCTTTTTCTCATGTACCTTTATCGTTTATATACGTTTTAAAAAAATAATCTATAATTATTTTGATTTTTCCAGATGGATATTTAAAATAGAAACAGAAAAGGCTGAAACTGAAATACAAGGCCTGGTACACGTAAATATGAGCTGTGGTTTGTATTCCAAGGACTTATTCAGTATAATTGAAGCTTTGTATAAATTCACTGTTTCTTTATGACTGACTGTATAACTGTAAAGGCATTTTACAATTCATTACGGTACGGACTCCGTTTTATTCTGTTATTGGGTTTAGTGACAAATGAATCCGAGAATATTAAATTTGTATTTTATAAGTGTTGAGGGAAGGCGCAAGATGTTAAGGAAGCTGCCGCTCGTAGGAGAGATTGTACCAGTACAAATTGGTTGGGCTAAGAGACTGATGCCAACAAATGGGTTCATCACGTGTCTCGGCCGACCTCTCTCGCCTCCTCTATCAGCTTTAGAATTCCCTATAATATTTATATATGGTGCAAATGCTAAAACATATTGCCGGGATGTGATTCGTTTTATGATGAAATTAAGTAATTCCTGAAATAATAGTGGAATTAAAGCATCGAGTAATATTATTTCTTATTTTGAAGTAAATTTTTGATAATTTCATAAAATAAAATTTATCTCAGTATTTTTTTTTTTGGGTAGCCCAATGTAAGTACACTTCTGTCCTCTGATGTTATGTTATTCAAAAATAAAAGTGCTCAACTTCATCTAATATCATACTGACTGATCGCTCCTACGTCAGCTTAAATGTATGTGGCCCGAAAACCTGATTAGTCACTGCGCTCCTCTTTGTTATTTATATTTGTACTTTGCAAATTCTAAACGCTATATAAAACATTTTTCAAGAAATTAAAAAAAAAAAGAAGTGTGAACAGAACATCATAAAACATCACAGAATACTCATATTTAACTGAGATAAGTTTTATTACATGAATTTATAAAAAAAAAAAAATACAGAGGGTGAAGGTATCGGCGTTGTAACGCGCCTGTCTCAACACAAAGTTTGCGAGTTTAAGTCCCCACTCCTATCCCAGGTTTTTTTCAAGCATATAATTGTATAATACTCACTCACAGCCTCACCCCGGGGATTTGTGAGGCCCGTTAGCCAATAGGTGGCACTCACAAAAATAGACTTGGGAGTGACGAACCCACCCTAGGAAAACAACATCATGAAACGCGTGATGTATTTCCTAAGTACATCGCGTGAGGCCTTGGACCTCGACGATCTGTCGCGCCAATGATAATAATAATAAGTACCACTCAAATAGACTCCTCCAAAAAGGTTCTCTGAAGCTCTATTGGGATGAATCAATAATTACGGACCATACTGTACGCTATAATAACCCAGATATCTTCCTTATAGATATAAGAAAAATGTAAGCGGAACTTATTGATGTCGGAATCCAAAACGATAATAATATAAGTTCTACTGTGGGAGAAAAACTAAGAAATATCAGGAATTGGCGATTGAATTGAAGGAACTGCATCACTTGGAGGGAGTTACCGCAACTCCAATCATTATATCCACCAATGGTCTCGTATCAAAATCCACAGTGAATGGTTTGGGAGTGTCTATTAATGTACTAAGAGAGGCTCAACAGTCGGTTCTCTTAGACACAGCACGCATAGTGTGAAAGGTATTTAATATTTGAAAAAGGAAATAATTAAAAAATATGAAGGTGATTGGACTTATGTTCCCCACCTCGGATACCCAACACACAATAGCGAGAAAAACCGACAAAAAAAAATAATAATAATAAAGTACAATTTTTGAATACAACCAAAGCATCTACATGAAAAAATTGTTTTGACTTCAGAAGTTTCAAAGAATTAAAAAAAACCCAATGTGCACTGGTCTCTCTTACATCGTATACGACAATAACAACTCTCAATTATTTTTTTATAATTATTATCATCCTCAACACAAGATCATTCACAATATAGTTTTTTTAAAATTAGTTTTTACGCCACGTACTTTCATTGTTTCATGATGTCTTGACTGTTACAATCATAATCTAGATTAAATATTATTACCTCGATTTTTTTGTTATTCTTATCATTGTCTGTTTTATATTAATACTATTTTTATTTCTTCTTTTCGTTTATTTGAATATAATTTCTTTTTACTAATATTTATATAATTTTAACCCTATCTTGATTTTCTTTTTTGTACCTTTTGTATAAGCTCTACAAAGGGGGGCGAAACTTCAGTAAATAAATAGTTATTAACTATTTCGTTTTCTTTTGACTGCACTCCTGACCATCTTCTTCATAATTTGAAACAATACGGTCAATTATTGTATTGTATATATATAATCTAGGATAAAATATGAATTTAAACCAATTAAAACTACAGGATTTTTTGTTTTTTGCCAAATTTGAAATAAGACATGTGAACATACTCCTGTCAGTCAATTTTTATTTTTTTATGGTACTGAAATTATTTTTTTCATGAATATTAAATTTTTGATTTATATTGGTTTCAATAATTAGCTGAACAATCATTTCTTCGTTGTGTAAGTTAAGAAGGGATTTATTGAGATCTCGAGGCCATCTTTTCAAACGCCTAGGAGGATTATCTGGCAATGAAGCCTGGTTAGAAAGTGGGTTTGGGTGGTTGGAAAGTTTATCATGGAAGGATTGGGATCTGGTTCTGGCCATATCGGCAACATATGGAACATTGAGATCCTTATGGATATCTTGATTTGCGACAAAGTTAGGTGCATTAAGAATTTTGGTTTGTAAAGATTGGATACGAGAAAAATTCGGTAGTTTAGTGGAGCCTTATAGCTCAAATCTGTCCAGATAGGCCTTGTTGTGTTCATATAAATGAGTCTTTTGTGATTAATTGGAAGTTTAAACAGTTTGTTTAGTAAATGTTGTATTAGTCGGAATCGACGAGCAGTTTCCTCTCTTTTCAGTCTTGTGTGAGGATTCCAAGTTAGTCGTTTGTCAAGGTGTAGTCCAAGATAACGAATCTGTTCTACAGGGGTAAGAGGCATATTATTAAAGTATACTGTAGGGCAGTCGGCAGGTTTACGACGAAGAGTAAATGTGATTTGATGGGATTTGTTGGGATTTATTTTTATCCTCCAATTTCGACACCATTCTTTGAATATTGTGATATGGGAGTCGAGAGTTTAGTGAACTGTGAATGATCAAATTGTGAGATATTGTCTTTATGATATTAACCATTTGCTTGAAATTATCTTACGTTGTAAATCTTGAACAAAAATTGAAGACAACAACGCCTTAAACGAGCGAGAATCAACTAACTTGATGGTTTGAAATAATCCAGTGTGCGGGCTCAGCGACATGGTGGCTCAGTAATGTTTTTGACTGACATTAAGTACAATACCGAAACTGAACTCAAAACCCAACGGATGCAGTGAAAACTCAGGTGTAGAGATATTCTCTAATCCAGAGTAACATGTGTGGCCAATAATTATGGACAAAACTTTATCCTAGTTGATTAAAATGATCGTCCTTTTGAAAAATAATCATCTTAGTGTACCACTGTGCGACAGCTTATGACTGAAGGGAAGGGGCCTACGTTCTCCCCCAACATAAGCCCTTTTGAGGATGTCTGCGGTACGCTTCTACAGTGCAATACGTAGAAGAATGGGGAAACCTGGCTCGAAATGCTTGATTACGTTTATGCCTGACTGTGCGAAGGTCTCAATTGATAATATAAAGGGTCCAATATTGACCACTAGGATTAAAATATTTTTTTTTTTTAAATTTGGATAGTTGATTTTTTTCTTTTTGGAGGTTATTTTTTTAAAATCCAAATATAATTTCATTAATAAATACCATAATTTGGAATAAGTATTAGATCTAATATATGTTATTCAACTTCTTGAATTTCTACTTTTTTGTCAGTAGTAAAACGAGGATGATATAATTTTTTTTTTAATTGCGTATTCCAGCATATCCATTCTTTATTTATTTTGTTTATTAGCCTTTAATGTGTGACATTTTTTTTTGGAAACCATCAATGCAATCTTCTTGATTTACAGCTGCAACCATAAGTACCAAGTTACACAAAAAGACTATCAGCAATGATCTTTCATATTCAAGAAATGAATCTAAGATAGAGATGTAGGGAGTACGATTCTTTTTGGAACATTTCACCCCCAATATCTAAGCAACCCAAAAATATATATATTTTTTTTTGGAAGAAAATAGTTTCAACGTTTACATGTAAGCTGGTACAAGGGTTAGGCGCCAGATGATGGCATCAATAAGTAGAGAAGGATGCCAGGATGGGCAGGCACCAGGCTATTAGGCCATTATTAGACGTGGTCTAAAACTCGATGGGGACAATATAAAACCTTATCGTCTCAAATGGGATACTTGAGATGAAGATGGGGCTATTTAAGACCTTCTATTACCACTAATAATACTATTTTCAGACACAATCTAGAATAAATTTGAAAACGTTTGGAAAGTAATTCATAAAAAATGTTTTGAGGTTAATAACTTCCAGTTGAATGAAATTTGTATTAAATTATCATAATATAGTACAACGTTTCGGGACCAATGTCCCATATTCATTTACTTTAAACCTCATAATTTAATTTCATATAGGAAATCATGTCACACTTTACACTGTTTTTTCTATCATTACTTATTTGTGCATCTTCACTTCTCCTAATGAGTAATAGTAGAAAAGAGAGAACAGTGTAAAGGGTGACATGATTTCCTATATGAAATTCAAATCATGAGGTTTAAAGCACATGAATATGGGAGATTGGTCCCGAAACGTTGTACTATAATATAATAATTTAATACGAATTTCATTCAACTGGAAGTTATTAACCTCAAAAAAATTTTTATGAATTGACTCCCCAGACTTCCTAAAGAGAAAATCCAGTTTGGAAAGTAAATAACTAAGCAATAAATTCAGAATAAATTTTGTTTGTTATATTTTGTTTTACATAAAAATGTTTTTAAAATGATAAATCATTGTAGGGCAATACAGTAGGAAATAGTTTAAGTTTTACTTAATGTTTTTTTACATATACTGAACAATAAATATTGTATCATTTACTACCAAAATAATGTAATATGATTGATAAAATTAATATAAAAATTTTTTTTTAAATCAAAAATTTTTAAAACAAAAATTTATGATAAACTATTGAGGGAACTGAAGATACCATGACCCCGGTCCATTTTTAAATCATATATACTGATATTGATGACTGTGTATCGCTGGTTCATTATGGTCCAACTCTATGATCATTTTTAAGTCATAACAATAAACATTTATTATTATGTAATGTGGGCACTGTATAACCCCTATCTATACAAAATTTATGAATCTTTAATAATTGTTAAAACAAATTAAAAAATTGGTGGAGGATTCTTCAAAATGAAAGGATTAATGCCATTTCAGTGTGTATTAAATTCTCAAGAGAAAGTAATGTATTCTCAAAGTATTTATTACTTTTTGGGCAATTTATACACTGGAATCTTAAAGGAATGAAAATTTTTATTTATTTGTTATCCTATCCAGTTGCACTATTTTTTCAAAATTTCAGGAAATACAAACAGTAGTTTCTTAAATAATTATTCCACAATCATAGAAGGAAAATTGGCTTTACTACATGAAATTCTAATGTTTTTTAAATTATGAAGAAGATGGTCAGAGATGGGTCAAAAGAAACAAAAATAGTTCGCAACTATTTACTTGCCCTACTTTGTACAGTTTCATCTTTGTTCAAAGTTGAGATATTTAGAAAGGTTTGCTATCTCAAAAGTGTCTAATGATTTTCAGCTCATCAATGAAAACATTTGCGTTATTGTGGCTTTCAATTTTTTTTTTTTTTGTGGTGCAGGATTCCTTGACACTGTTGCTGTAGGTTTGTACTTTTACAATAACATTATTGTTTTTTGCCCTACCATTAACTCTTTGCTTACTATGCGCAATGTAATGGAGACGGCGTTCACAAATCCCTTAAAGACTTTAGGGATTAATCATGTGCTGCGTTACATATATTTATAAGGACATTCATTTGCTGCAATTATATTGTACGTTAAATATCAACAGGATATTCAAGTTGACACCAAATGAAGTTGTTAAAAACGCTTTTAGGGGTCTAATAGATATAATCCAGTCCATGGAACTCTTATCAATAAATAATTTTTAAAAAATAGTTTCTATGAAACTAAACACAAAAATACATTTCTAAAGCTTGTAAAAAAAACTGCTAAAAAGAAGTTGTCTTGAAAGAAAGGAATTTGTCAAGTAGTGTAGTGATGTGTCAAGTTATGACGTAAACCAACGATTTTTTTATTTCAAATTTTTCCAAACTTAATACGGATAAGCATTAAAAAAACAGTAACTAGACGATTAGTTTGATAAAGTAACGAATTAGAAATTTTAGGTCTTTCCTTCGGTTTTTCGCCTACAAATCGTAAACGGAGGATTCAAATGAAAAAGTTATAACAAACAAATTAAATTACATTAAATTATGCACCCAATGATTACCATATCGTATTAATTGGACCAAGTGATATGGTCATAAACCACTGTCTTTGGTTGTTCCTTGGCTCTAATAGCTGGTCTGTCGTAGTCCATTCTCGAGCAGAATAGTTAAGAGGTTTTAGAACCTCCTGAAATGTCTTTCAGTCTTAAGCGTGACCGAAAATAGATATTAAAATAATTTACAGATGTATTTTCCATGACATTGTTTTTATGCAGCAGACTCTAATATTATTAAGAACGTCTTTTAGTTTCTTCATCATTAATTTTATGAATGCCAATCTTACTATTGTTAAATTCACAAACACTGAATTTATAAAGTGAATATCCCTTTCATAGTTATGGAAAATTTTTTTTTAGAAACTAGAGCTTAGAATATAAATATAGACTATACATAGTTATGATGTTATTTAATTTAAACTTTATTAAATTTTATCATGCTTTGATTTCTGTTTATATCATCACATTGATACGTATTCCCTTTGTAATCTTGTAATAGATGTCAATTTTTTTATAAATTACACTAATAACGAAATATAACACTTTTTTATTGTGATTGAAGGAATGGTGGAGAGCACGTAAGTAACCCTAACCACTTTTTGCAACAGCACTTGGAAGCGGAATATGAAAACAAGCAGGCTGTGTTAGCCGTTGAGTCCTAGGAACCCATTAAGGGCTGATTTACACAGCATTATGGTCCCAACTAAAGCGACATTTGAATTGCGGGAATTTGTCTTCTGAATCACTTCTACCTACACTTAGCGTGCTTAATGCTCGGTTAGCCCATGTCAAAAGTGCTTTGCCTGGCTCCGAAGTTTTATTGTTGTGACAAATCACAACATATGTATTTTTTTTTTTTTAGTGTGGTATATACAATTTTAAATGTTAGTAACAATTCTAAAAATCTTTAATTTCTTCCAGGAAAGGTTCTGTCCTCTCCTAATAAAATATTCCCTGGCTGTGACTAAATAAAATGTTGAGGAGGTATTTTGAAGTGTAAATATAATACAAAGGATTCTGTCGGGGTTTAGTTGATTGTTTATAAATTACAACAGCCAATACAATCAGAATAGAATTATAGTGTGTAGGAAAAATTGTAATATTATATTTACAATATTAAATAAAAAAAATCAATCTTCACAAAACTATACCAATGTATGAAAAATCCTATATTTTCCCCACTACTTACACATTTTTTCTCCATCCACGTTTCGGGTGGCTCTTTCATCATCTTCTGGACCATCCATCTTAATATTAGTTACTTAGTCATATATCCATAGAAAATAATTTATATAACTTATACTGGATTTTTTTTTTTAAATTTTCAATTTACTTTTGGTTCATTAAAAATTTTCAGTTCTTTTCTACTTTTTTCTATTTTGTTAATTACAAATTTTTTTTAATATCTGTAATTTATTGACAGCTTATTTGTACATTTAATATTTTCTATGTTCCTTAATTTCTTCTTAAAGAAATTCTATTTTTAGTTAGTTATATTTTAAATAGTATTATTTTATTATCTCTCTGTATTTGAAACGTACACCAAGTGTTGCTGATGTTTTAAAAATTTATTTTATTTTTTATTGTTTTAGTATAGTATGTTTTACTTTAGCTCATCTTTTTTTCTTTGTATTTCTTCATTTTTTCTTTTCTTCATCTCTTGTAGACTAAGAGTTTTCTAGTTTCCACTTTTATTTCTTTTGTTTGTTTTTCTTATCTTTTCTTCTTATGAGAATATATTTTATATTCTTATCTAATTATTTTCTTTTGTCAATGTTCTCACATTTGGTTGGTACAGGGTTGTGTGTGAAAGTACAAGTGACATAATGAATAAAAACAAGCACTAGCTGGCACCTGAGTGGTAAATTGAGAGTAACAGCAGCCGGTATCCATCGACAAAATTCACAATGAAGCCCTCGAGTTTATATCTTACTATTGGTAAGATTAATTACTTAATAGTGGAGAATAATACTCGCAGGTCCCTGATTTGTTTTTGGGGTCAATGTGTATCAATTTCACCTTTGGGGTGAAACAAAGTCCTTATCAGAAAGATTAGTCATTTTTTTTGGGGGGGGGGGGCTTATAGCGACGTCTATATGAATCTTGTCTATTGTCAGAATCACATTGAAGAAAAAGCTCTTTCACGTTCTTCAAAAGCTTGCTTAAAAGCAAGACCTAGAATCGTTAAGATTGTTTTGTTCATCATCTGCTGAGACAGAAGTTATATTCGAGGAAGATTTGTACACCTCATTTAATCTAAAGTTAGAAATTTGATAGACACATAATGATTGAGCTCATTTTTAAAAGAAAGTGAATAGTGAATGATAACCTATGAACTGCTCTCATGATATGGCTAGAAAGTACTAAGAGTAGGAAGTAAATATCACTACTTATGGGCAAAGAATTTTCGAGGACCGAGAGTAAAAACAAAAAAAAAAAGCTATGAAATATATAATTAATGAATGCTTCTCTTTATTGAGTGAACCCCCATCAGACTTGTAATTGACCTCACTCTTAATGTCGTAAGCATAACAAATGTGCCTACGACTCACCTTATAATCAGACAAAAATAGACATAATTTGAAAATTAATGTTCTTTTCAATCAAATCAGAATAAAACAAGTTAGAAATAAAACCTGATTATGAATATTCATTTCTTATAACTAACATTTTTATGTTTTAATAATTGCATAAAAAAAGGATATTAAGTCCTCTTCACTAGATATGTCACAACACCTGACAAGCATGCTTGACAAACACACTCTTATTACATGCATAACCGCCATGATGCAACTGGACACAGACCTGCTAAACCGCATGCCTGCTAAACAGAAAAATAACACGATTTCCAATCAGAAATTGTAGACATTCCTTTCAAACTCAACTATCATTAGGACATATGCACATAATTCATACTGTTGGTAAAGAATCTTTAGATTGAATAAACTAGTTGGGCAAACATAATAATAGTATATTTTTTTCTTTTTGTGTTGTACGAATTCCCTACTTTTTACGTATATAATATTCTCTAGTTTATCAACTATTAATTAATTGATAACTAAAAGTATGTCTCATTTGATGAGAGTTGTTTTACGCTCCAAAGATAACATTATAATGCATTGTTGCTAAATATTGGGATGCACTGGTCAGTTCTAGTACATTCTTGTAGGGTAGTTTTAAAAAGTTTTCCATACACGTTTGACTTATAATTAAAAATCCAACTCTATTATGTCATATGATATAATAAATGAATAGTCATTAAATAAGAATAAATATTATATAATAATTTATTAAAGTCTGTCATTATTTATTTGGAGAGAGGATTTAGATTAGGTCAACGTGTTTGACCTCGGTCTATGAAAAAACGTTCTCCATAAACTTTTAGTTTAAAATTAAATAATCAACTTTATTATATCGAATATGACTAGTTACTAAGAGAATGTACAAGAAGAAATATGATATTATTTTTTTTTTAAATGTAATTATATTTTAGGGAGAGGGGTATCATGAGATTTTTGTTTTTCCATGTATTTTACTCCAGGCTTATATATATATATATATATATATATATATATATATATAAATGTGGCTTATTTCTTTATTATTTTATAATACATCATCTCTAAATTCAAATCGTACTTATTTTTAACAACTGCATAATTTCCACTGCATCTCCTTTCCCGAATAGCCATTGGTTTATTTTTATCGCAAAAAATATCATGATTCTTTATTTTTCTTCATTTCATTGAATCGGAACAGTTCGATAATGATTGTTTCCGATCTTCCATTGTGTATTTCTGATTCATCACTTAAAGATTTACCACCACTCTCGAAGTTTGTAACTAACTGTAAAGTGATCACACTAATTTTAGGATATTTTTTTTAACAAATATTAATTATTCAAGCAGTATTACACCGACTTTTTATTTTTTAAATTTACAACAGATCCAAAAAGCTACCCTTCGCAGTAAATTTCGATATACTAACTTGAATAATGAGAGAAAAAACTTTGTCAATATTTTAATCAATCGGTACCAATCCCATGTTATATCCCAACTTAGCAAAAAACAAAAAAAAAATTAAATTTAGAAAATGATCTTGGTAAGCTAAATACTCAGACAAAAAATATTGGTTTTATTTTTATAGTATTTTTTATTACCCTCAAAAGTATTTAGTATGTGTTGTGATAGAGTATCCGTAAGGGGTAGGAGAAAAAAAAATGATTATTGGTCAAAATTGTAAACAGAATCGAAGGTAAACAGCGAGTCGGCCACAAGCAATTACAGCCAGATATCCAGCCGATATAATTTTTCCACTAATCCCACCTATAATGTTTTGTGGAACCAGTACACATTTCAGTTCTCTAGTTCACTGGTTCCAAACATTTTTCACCGCGGCACCCTTGTCGAACAAAAATTACAACAAAATTATCCTTACATAGGTTGAATATGTAGGGAAAGAAGAAAAAAACATTGAAAAGGAGATGCTCTGTAAATTTATTATTTTAATTTTATTATTATTATTTATATTTTTTAATATGTTGAGAATGTTTCATTCGCTTGCTGTACCCCTGACATAAGCTTGGGGCAACCAGTTTGGGGACCACACTCAGATATTTACACATCAATGAATAACACCTATAGTTGACAAGAGGCAAAAATCCAGATGGATTAAATTAAAGGAGCCGCATGCATCAAACTTGAAAGAGGTAGACCAAGTAGACCGCCATTTTATTTTTTAAAGTTTCGGCATCCAATGCTTGCTTTTTAATTTAGACATCCTACGGGCATTACCTAAATTATGACTAGCTCTAAAACTGGTATTAGTATTTTGACAGAGCTTAGATTTGATATTTAAGCCTGAAGTATCCCTCGTGAAGACAGAGCATTAGACATTGTATTGATGGTTTCGTTATATTTTGTCTGACAATAATAGTCCACTGTACTCTATCACAGGTCATTGGAGAGAGGCTGCAGTGCATTTAAAAATGAATATTAAATGCATATACAATGGATGAAACCTCTAGAAAATAATTTAGACTTATTATAAATAAATTATAATGAATAATAAATAAATTATAATACTATAAAAGTAGAGGTGAGTTTCATTCAAAATTTCAGACTGTAAAGAAAAAAATGTTAAGGTACAGCGAGCGCATTAAGCATTGAAATATTCTCAAGTTAATATTTATGTTCAGAAAAACTAATACTTCCCTCTATGGTCAATTTTTTTCGTTTTTCAGGTATTAATAAAACAATTAAATCATTTTGCGTTTGTTTTCCAAAGAAAAATGAGGGGGGGGGGACAACGACCTTAGTGACGAAACTCTTCTATTTTTTAATTATTATAATAGTGTAATTTTTACATTTGCTGGGGAACAAGCTTTCAAATGAACCACCCTCCATGTTGACAATGATTTTGCAGAATTCGTTCATTGATTTAATCAGCATTTTGTCTGATATATCAGGAGAACGTTGAGTTGTTTGAAAAATAGTGTCGAATTTTAATCTAATTCAATTCTATACTCATTTCATTAGATAAACTATTCTTATTTATGAGGTAAAATATTAATACTAAAGTAATTTACAATTTAGAACCATTTTTATATCACTTACATTTGTTCTATTAAATTATAAATATGAAATGATATGTTAATCTCTAAGAATATTTATATGAAAAATGTATTAATGTGATTTAATAAACGAAAACATTATTCTATTCTATTATAAATTTATTATTTAATACCTTGTACATACTTTGTTATATTCTTCGAATGAAAAAAGAATTTTTTTTTTTTGACAATTGTATTCAAAGAATTTAATTCCTGTGTCAGGTTAATCTAAGAAGCTATGGGTTTCAAAGTACCGGGGTATGGGTAGGAAATAAACATGCAGAATGCAGGGGCGATGCAGGATGTCAGGACCAGACACCGCCACTGCAAGGTTACATGCACTCGTCCATGCAGCGGGTCATGCATCTAAGACTGCCGCTCCTGCCTCTATCCTCTTCAGCGCCGGGCTGGGTATTGCGGAGTTCTTGGCTCGACCACGGCATCTGATGGAAACGACAATGCCAATGTTATCAAAGCTAATAATGCTGGGCTTCCTATTGTTCTTTTTATACCTGTGGCTAAAAATGATTAGTTGGCTGAGTTAAAGACATGAGAAAGCAAAATGGATCAAGCTTATTATTTCCACGAATATAAAAAATAAATAAATAAATTTGATGCAAAAGGTAAGCGATAGCAAAATAGAACCAAATAGAATCGAAAAAATCAAAGATCATATAGATTTTTGACTCGATAAAGAAACAATAAAATATACGCAATTTTAGATGAAATAATTCAAGACTAGAGTCATTAAAAAAGATTAGTTTTATCAAAAATATTGGACAAAAGAGATGTCTAAAGATTAAAAAGTAATATTTTTTTATATATTTTCAAAAATATTGTATTTAGTTCATATATAAATTTGAGAGAAAAATATCAATTTTCTAGTACCATATTTTAATTTAATACTGCGTAAATAAAGTAATAAAACAATTCGATAATATATTATCAATTTAATCTCTTAAAAAGAAAGGGAAATCGCTAGGTCATCAATTTACGTAAACAATTAATACACAAGTGAACAAATAATCTGCAATTGTTCAGATGTTGTATTAGTTGAAGTGAAAGGCCAGAATAAATAGTAAATGATTACTATATATAGTGATGAATTTCAACTAACCTTTAAACTGAACTTTAAAAATAATATGATGTGTTAATCTCAATATCTTTAGAAGAATATAATAAAAACAATTACAACTTAAAAATATAAGTGACTGTACTTTAGAACTTTCGTCCACTAGCATATACAACACATTGCAAAGCTGTTGCTATAAGTCCCAAATATTGTCTTCACATATTTTTTTCCTAACTGAGATGGTTCTTAAAAAGATTTTATATTGAATATCAAGAAACGTTTTGAAATTCAATATATTGAGTACCTTTATTGTAGCTACAAGAAAACGAGAGATCTCAGGGAACTTTCTATTGGTTAGCAAACAGATATCTTGAACAACTACAACTAATACTAGCAAAAAATACGTTTGATATTTCCAAAGATATCTCCACAATTGCATATAAACTGAAAACTGTGGAGAATAAAGCCAAGCTGTTGAGCTGAACTGAATAGAATGTGATCCTTATCACAGAGGTATATATTATGATTATTATATATATATATATATATATATAATTTATAATATGGTAGAAGTACCGATTCAAAGGGATTACAACCTTTCACTGAACTAGAAATTATCTTAGACCGATCAAGGTGGAAAAAAAATTTACATAGGAGATCCTCACCATATATGATATATTGGATGAGGGAGGTGAATATCTAGTAAGTCAAATTGATTTATATAATATAAATCAGGATAAACGCATTCAAAACAAGTGTATTTATGGAGATTTATGTAAAGGCCGTTTCGTCAGAAGTTGGCAGTATGGTGATTAGAAATAAACCCATTTTATGTTATTTATACGATGATACATTCTAGGTTTCCTAACCAATCGAATTATCCGAATATTTATATATCCTGATTAACCTTACTTGGTTTACGTTAACCATATCTGGAACATTCCGCCAAAATGGTAGAACTTCTAGAATTTCGATCCCTAACATTTTAATTGAAAGCAATGTGACAGCGAAAAAAAACAAAAAAAAAAACTTGCGTTTCTAATAAGATGAGTGGGGTATAACGTAAATTATTAAACAGGATTTTATGTTTATGCTTTTATGACGAAAATTTAAATTTAATGGCCAAATTTACAGTCACCTGGCACATCTCTGGAACTAGATTGCGAACTTAAATTGACGAACGACATAATCTTGAAATTAATATTCTATTTGAAGTTACAGTTCCCAGGTACAAAGTACCCTTTAAAGGTTGGTACCTAATGCCAAGGAATGGGTAAAATATTAAAGAATTAAGCTGGGGTTAGAGGTATATTGATTGAAATAAAATTTAGATATAAAGTGATATATAATAGTTATTATTTTTAATAAAAATCTTTGTTTTGTGGGGAGGAAAACAATCTTTTAGCTTAATAGTTCAGGAAGCCAAATGTTTTTAAGCAGCACCAAACAAATCATCAAGAACTTTCGACCATTTGACATTTTCTTATCAAAAGAATGACTTCAAAAATCATGATAAAATTATGTACTAATATGTGTGTGTGTGTGTACCGACCTCAGGAATGTTCTCAAATATACTCAGAGATGAGCAAAAATTAGTCCTAGTTGAAATTAATAGCAAAAATTGCCATGGATACTACCCTTATTCATAAATAAACCATTGATAAATAAATATCTTATCCATAACAATTTTAGCTAGTAGTTTCAACTATATCTAATTTTTACCCAATTCTGGATATGCCTAACGGTAATATAGTAAAAATATGGAACAAACAATGTAGGAATTGAATCTTAGATATAGTTTACTCGAAATTCTGCCAACTTGGGAAAATGACTCAGACAAGAAGATATGAAATCAAAATAGGTAGAATTAATTTTTCCGAAATAAATAAGTATACCTCTGGGCATACAAACAGCTGGAAATAAATTAGCAAGCCTATATTACGAAAGATGAAAGTGTCGAAGCAAATGTTCAGTCTCAGTACTTTTCATCAATGACGTATGCCCATGTATACGTCATTGGTGAAAAGTACAAACCACTTTAAAATAGAAAGTGCTATTTAAAAGATCATATAGGAGTCATCATATACATCCTTTTTTAACCTGAAATATTCCTGAAATGATATTAATAAAAGTGCAATGCTACGTCACTGTGGGGTTACTCTCAGGTTATAGATTAGAAATCATTTAGTTAATACCATTGCCAATACTATATTCTACGTGAAAGGCTTTTGGAAGTGGTGGTAAAATATTTCAAATTGTGTAATAATCGATGGTATATTGTATAATCTATTATAGATATGGGGTAGCTTATTTACAAATGATGGAGGTGAACAGGTGTAATAAAAATATAAATTCAATACTAAACTACTACTGAAACTAAGGGACTCAAACACACTATCTGAAATGTTAAAATTGAAAAAAAATTAGAAAATTGATATTTGATAATGTACCAACCAATTAAAATATAAATTAAGTGTAAAAGTAGAAACATCTGGTAATACTGGTGTACCCGTTAATTATACAAATTTTAAAATCACTTATACAACTAGATTGGAATATACAGTTCTAGAAAAGTCACTAAATAATTGTCAGTTATAATAAATATTTTTTAATGTCTCTAAAAAACAGACTTTTTTTTTTCCTAGTGAAACGAAATCAGTTCGGCAGAATATAAAAAAATTTATAATAATTTTGACTATTTTGTTATTTCTTACGAATTAGGGCTATTGCTATCAGGATAAATTGCGTTAACTTTGATTAACTGTACTCGTAAATAAAGTCTTGAATATTAAAAGATAAATATCCTTGTTGTGTTAAATTAATCTTTAACAATTTTCCCAAAACGGTTCAAAGAAGGAAATGTGAAAATGGGGTAAAAAAAAAAATAATAAAGCACCACGTTAAATAAACTACAATACTCTGCCGAACAGACGAGTGTGGTGGTAAAGTTTTGAAGTTCAGTTGCTAATCAAAGAAAAATGGTACACAGAAAATAACTGTGTTTGCTGAAGCTATAACTAGCACTCCATTAACAACATTTCTACAGAAACCTAAACAGATATATATTCGTAGATACATTTTTTATCGTATATAAGGCAATAAAAATTCCTGAGAGGTAGGTATACGGGAGAGGAAGCCGGTCACCTCTGGTTTTTGAAAAGCAGACTTTAACGTTTACTTATGGACCATTGGTTAGAGTCATCAGAGACCCATAACGGCTTTAGTTTCTGATAAGGTGTCAAATTCTCTTTAGTATAACTATTGAACTCCTCGGTTTGTACTCAATCAGATGTTTTAACAATGTACACGCTAACTAGATTAACTTGATTAGTTTAGAGACGGAGATATCGATATCAAAATATACAACTTCAAACGGTAAATAGAATCCAATGGTACGTTTAAATCAATATACAACTGATGACCCTCAACTTTTTATTCATCTAAATAATTTATGCCTAGTTTGGGACATTGTGGATTCGATTCCCGCTTGGAGCGGTTAATTTTGATTTTTGGCGGTCTCGAGAAATGAATCATCTTAGTACTATGATAGTACTTAGTAGTATGATAGTCACTATCATCTTAGTACACGGCAGCAACTCCAAGGCTACCACCAGAGGTTAACAAGAAAGCCCAATGGGCACACTTGCCGTACTAGTTCTTCCCACCAGATACCAATACCAATAACTAGAGCAGGTCACGTTTACCTAACAAATTTCGGAGTGTCAATACCTATTGATCCAGGCATTGAACAAGCTGACATCACACCAACACAAATGCTTTGAGATCCATACCCCAAAACATGTGGCTTCACCACCTCAAGTATGTGACTATCAAAAAAAAGTTTTCTCCAACTTTTCTTAACAATGCCCGCTAGACTTGTTATATTATATTTCTCATTCGTTTTTCTTCTAACAGACTAAAAGTGTTGGTCTTTGTAAGCACGTACTCTCAACTCTTCTTACTACTTCTTGTTGCCCTCTGCCCACTTTTTCCAAGCACCTCCATCCATATTAATACGCTCATCTGGTTCATTTCTCTCCAAACTTCAGTTTTCAATTATTCAATTGTTCGCAGTAATATTTTTAATAGTCTGAGAATGTGCATGTGTTTTGGATCCAAAAGCCATTTAAAATTCTGAGTGCACGGTAATTTACCCATATAGTCCCTGTCACACTCATTCCATTGGAACCTTCATAGAAAAATTTCGCTGGACAATTTTTTAATATTTTAGCATCTATAACATGCATGCCGTAGCGTTCCATACCCTTAACCAGCTATTTACATATTTTATTTACCACCAAACCCTCCGATGATCTTGTGCTGTTTTCAGAAGATTGATTCAGGTAGCCTTTGCATCGACTATAGTCTCCTCCAAGAAAGAACAATGGGAACTGGGAATACTTTTCTGAGATAATTTAATGATAATCGTTAAAAGATTCTGTAATAATTTCATTGAGATATGAATGACTAAAATAAAAAAAAAAAACTCCTTTAATAAAAGACATGACTTCTTTTCGGTTAGGTTTTGTATGTAATTTGTAGCTTGCGAAATGATCGGCTTTTCTCTTACCTCAGTCTGGTGAACAATTTTAATTGCATCGAGTTGATGATATAGAACTCTCATAGATTCATCGTGGAAATTAGTGGTTACAAATTTATACTAGACCATATTTATACTAATCCTCATATTTTTACTAATATTAAGTCAAATCGGAAAAGGTAATTAATATATATGGGTTTATCATAAAAAGTACATTTGAACATGCCTAAACGAAATCAGCAAATGGAATCAGATCAAATTAATATTTTAACACGCGAAATTTTTGAAGCTGTCATCAAAATCAAATAAGTAAATGCTATGCCGAAAAACAAAATTAACAAAAATGTAAGTGTATATTTTTGATTCTGGGGGGGGGGGAGAGAGGAATTAATTTCTTGCATGAATACAAAGTTCCTCACCACCGCTATTGACGAAGCGAAATAGGTTGTAATGTGTCACCATATTACGAATAACCCATGGTCTTGTTCCACACTGAGATGATTACCAGAAGATAATGGAGGTAAATAGATTATAAGATGATGAAGTAAAGTTCATAAAGTGTTAATTGTAACGAATGGAGATATTGGCAACAAAGAGCAGAGGCTATAAGTTATCATGGACGAGGTAATTTATATTAGAGCGTCCGTCCACCGGGCGGGCCACTGAGCCGTTGGGGGCTCGCTTTTGTCAGTGACTAACAGGGCCGCCCGTGTTGTCTACAGCTCAATTACCGAGTTGTCTTTCACCGCTGTTTCCTCATCCTTCTTCAATAGCACAAAGGGAGGAAGAGCCAATTTTCGAAGCTAAACTTAGTCAATAGGTTGGATGAATTTGAATTACAAAATAAAACTAAAAAAAAAATCCGTTTTTAACCCATAGATCAGTTTTAATATTCTGGTCTGATAAAAACTAGGAAAGTTTGAGGATATTGTTAAAATGATAAAATTTGAAAATAATTTGTATAAATATTCAGTTTCTTTTAATGTTTTGATCATTAATCGATCACGTTAGATCTATCAAGTTATTTATTTATTGTCTTTAAGAAAGGTTTCAAACAAATAGACCACAGGTCAACTCGAAATAATACGGAATAAATTACAAATACCCTTTTCTCTCTCAAATAAAAAATATACATATATAAAATAACAAATTTAAAGTAATGGTTTTAAGGAAGCGACGGTCATGCAGGCTGGACCGTGGGTCCCAGAGCGCTAGTGTCTAAACGTTGTGAGTTCGATTCCCTGGGGAAAGTGATATTTATTGTCGTCCCAAGAAATGAATATTGACACTCTCACCTTGGCTAGTACTTCAAAGTTACCGCTAGGGATTGCCAAAAAGGACTACAAAGCCAGATTTCCGGATTAGTTACCCCCAACAGTTACCATTACCAATACCAAAATGCTTTTAGGGAAGTATGTATGTGCCCTACTATGTATGATGTACTTTCTATCTTATCTAATTCAAGATGAACGACAGTAAGTTGGGATTTTGTGACCCAAGTCATGTGTGCCACTATGCTGAGGATTTCGAGTCTTCATGCGTTCAAACGTAATTTATGTGTCTTTAATTTTTTTTAAGATAAATTTTATTTTTTTAGTTTTTTTTCTACGAAGAAAGGGTAATTTAGACTCTACATCTTTGACATAGGTAACAGCCTTACTATACTGATAAAGTTGTATCGTTTTTATTTTTCGTATATTTAAGTATTTTTGTCAATACAATATAAAGATATAAAGAGTTTATTAATTTTATCTTCAACTTGTTAAAGTCTTTGAAAATACAATCATTGAAAAAAAAAACGCAGAAGCCTCATCAAAATTTGTGAATTATTTCCTTCTCCAATCTGTATTTACGTATTTTTAAACTGCTGTTATAATTATGCACAATATATTTACTGAACTTATACCATTTTGGAGTATTTTCACTACCACGTTTTTTCTTTATTAAAACAAATGATTTTAAAAAATGCAATAACATACATTTTCTACTAGTCTAAACTAACTATAGTAGAGTAAGGACTAATAATCAGCAAGTATGTTTACTTGATGTCTCGTAAAATAAATATTATTTAATAAATAATAGTATTAACTGTTTTCACAATTTACTCATATTCTCAAAATTTACAAAAGGAAACTATTCTTAATATCACTTTTTTTTTATATGTAAGATTATTATTATAGATACGTGTTTATGTATCTGCTATCTTAGAAATAATTATTTTATGAAGGCAAAGTTTAGAAGACAAAGGGGCAGGAGGGGAGGCAGGTTGTTAATCCCTGATTGTGGTACACCTTGAAAAAAGGTTGGGTACTTCTGCTCTAACTCCTATGGTGAGCATTTAAATCACCTATTACTCAGTAGATTATCATGTTCTTCGAGAAGATGACAGAGAACTTAACAGACAAAAGTATAAAGGAGATACATATATCTGAGTTCGTACCTACACTTGTACAGCGATTGATATAACCTATCGGTTCTGATCATTAGAGTAGACATTTTTTTTTCATGTATTGCCATAGTGGAGTGCAATTGGAACACAATATGAATCAGTTAGGTTCTCTTGGAGTATTCAGAAACAGTAATTATTTTGCGTTGTTATATGTTATACATATACACTATCAAAGTGACGATTGGTTCTACCAAGGTTTGTCCAGTTTCTAACTCTCAAAATGTGCTGAATATGTTTAAGGTTTCAAGACGAGAATATGTAAATATTTTTATATTATATTCTATATAGGTGGTATTACGAATTTAATAAAAAGCTCCTCTAGACTATGATTCTATGTGTAATGGTTAAATTATAATTTTTTATATAATCATTTAATATCTTATTGAATATTTTGGTTCGAATTATCAACATTTATTTTTTAAAAAGATTCCTACTAAGAACTTTAGGATTAGAATTAAAGAACATTAAGCAGTAAATAATAATCAATTATTAAAATTAATGAAAAAAGTACGTAAAAAAAAAACTGTATGAAATACCGAGAATAAAAGAAATTCTTACCAAGACTCCATACAAACGCATTACGATTTTTCATTACAAATAACAAGCTAAAAAAATCTTCTTTGTTCTAATTATAATGAATTTCATCCCAGTTTAATACGAAATATCGAATAGGATAAAATCGTTTCTGGACAAAACGATACTATGCGTAATAGTTCAATTTCAACATTTAATTGAATACTTCGGTTCGAATTCTCAACATTTATCTTTTAAGAAGATCCCTATTAAGCATTTTTATGTTTTTATTTTAATATGAAAAACGGAAAAATAAACGCGATGGAAGCAGGCAGGAGAGGTAGCAAAATGCGATAAAACACCAAGGTACCTAGAATTGGACCTCTTGCTGCTGTCTTTCTTGCCGGCTTGGAGGTTCGGAAGGTCCTTCTGCCGCTTCATCGTCTCCTTCCATATCCTGTAGTAGAGGCAGCACATGACCGTCACGGGCACGTAGAAGGCGGCGATGGCGGTCCCGAAGGTGATGTAATGGTTCGTCTCGATGAACTGGATGTAACAGGCCTCCTGAGGGACTGTCCGTTTCCCCTCGATGTACGGCCAGGAGTAGATCCACGGCGGCCACAGCAGCAGCGAGATGCCCCAAGCAGAGGCTGCACAGAAACAATTAACCATTTATTGTATTTAGCCATTAGAAAAGTGTACTATGAATATTAATAACACAAATTCTATATAATTTGAGGTTTACTCAGGTGAAAAACTTGCAGTAAACATCAACTGAAAGCTGCAAGAATTGGATTAAAAATTACACAGTTAATACTTGCACTGAAATAGTGCACTTAAAACTAATGAGTAACATTACAATATATAACCATAGTGAATTATAGTTATGCCTAGTAAATATAGCAGATTCGTTACTTTTAGACAGTGATGACTAATTAGAAGACACTTAGGATTAATTCTTAGCAGAGACAAAATATATATTCATTATTCCCACCTTGAAAACTCTAAAAATTAGTAACAGGAAAATACATTTTTTCTAAAACAAAGACACGTAATCTAACCATTAATCTATATTGAAGAGATTTTGCAGGAAGCTGTTGAGTAAAATCCGTCCACAAGTATTTGCTAACTTACCATGGAGTGTGGTGTATCGAAAGGAACTGTTAGTCACCATCTACTTTACTCATTAGCAATTAGCAATCAGCAATCACTTCCCGTCGAACCAAAGAAAAGTTTAAAAAACTTTATAGGTTCGAACTCCTGCCTCATCCACCATATAGTCCAGACCTCGCACCATCGGATTACTTGTTTCGATCCGTGGCCCACTTCCTTCAAGGGCAAAAATTGGACAATTTTGAGAAAGTATAAATTGAGGTCCAAGAGTTCTTTGGAAGAATGGTATCAGGATGGGATCGAGCAATTGGCTAATGGCGGTAGAACAATGGACTATATTTGAGTATTAATTGTATTTTATATCAAAGAAATACCTTGAAATTACAAGAATTTAAACAAATAACTAAACTGAAGCTTTTTTTGAAGATGTTGAATGGGAGTAAACAAGCTTAGAGAATGCTCTAAAGGGATTATTAAGTATTGGTAAGTATGAAATAGGATTTAAATATTTACAGTCCTTTGAAAATTTGAATTTGATAAAATAGTCATTTTTTTTTATACACCCCATTATTAATGTTCTGTAAATTATTTTTGAACAAAAGTTGGAACTTTATTTATACATCGGCTAGTTAGAGATTTTGTTGTATTGAAGATGTTGTGATGAAAGTATATTGATAAGAGGTGCTCCCCTCCCCAACACACCTGCTGCCAGCGGGCTGACACTCGAGGGAGGAGCCTTTGTTCTCAAGAAGCAGGGGCTAAAGCGCTGTTATCAGCTCTAATTAATTGTTGATCAGTTTATCTCTGCCTCCGTCGCGGCTAATTTGTTGCGTTAGGTGTCGTCGGCAGCTCCTAACTTAATTCCTTCCCTACGGTTTGCCCAGTTTTTATTCAAACTTTTTTAGAATTAAAAGGTTTTTAAATATTTATATTGATCAGTGAGAAGATAAAATATAATTCATAAAAAAAGTATATTCCTTTTTATATATATATATATATATATTTATATTGGCATGTTTAATTAATAAAGTGTGATAAATAATTGAATGTATAAAGTGTTTCAGAATAAGGAGTCTTAACTAAAAATATGTATCAAGATTCTCGAAACAAATAAAAACTTTCCTATGAAGATATATCCATCTGTTAACGCTTTGTTTAAGAAATATTTACGTTTAAATTGTGTATTTCTCAAGTACATTGCGCGTTTCCTGACGTGGATTTCATAGGGTGAGTCCGTCACTTCCACGCCTATTTTTGTGAGTGCGACCCATTGGCTAACGGGCCTCACAAATGCCCGAGGGGAGATTGTGAGTGAGTAATGCATAATGTTTTGCTTGAAAAAAAAATCCTGGTAGGTCCGGGCTCGAACTCGCAATCTATGGGTTGGCAGTCAGGCGCGTTACCAGGCGCTACCGTCACCCCATTTTTATATTAAATATATATATCTGTTTTTATTACATATTTATATAATAATAAACACATAATTTGAATTCTTAATCACATAAAAATCCTATCCTCAATCATAAGGTATGAATATTTTTTCGTGAATAAAATATATTTTTAGTTGTCATTTATGTTTCACCCAACTCTGAACGATAAAAATATATATTTATTTAAAATACATGTTTCTAATGACCTAGAGTTGACAACGTGTCTCTCACTGCACTACGTACTTAAAGGAAGTAGGATCAAATAATAAAATTATAATGAGCATGACTTTACAAACAACATCCAACAATTAAGATATAACTAAAATTAAAGAGCATATATTATTTATTACTTCAACTGGAATAGCTTCCTATATCACTAACCCTTAATAAGTTTTCTTTTTGGAGTTGGGGTGGGACGATTGGTAATGGAATGTCGTTATTATCAATGTCCTAACCCACCTCCTAGCTAAGGAATTCGACGGGGAAAAGTCAACTGGAAGTTTGAATTAAAGGTGGGGACTGAAAGGCCCTTTATAATTAAGGACGAGCTTGCAGACTGCTGTTCCAGATTTAGACTGGATCTCCTCTGGAATTGTAAATTACACCGGTGAATAATACCCTCTTTCATTAGAGATCTAGAACAGATTACTAATTCCTTGTTCTATGCGAGGATTTCCTGCAATTATCCAGATATTCCGTTGTTTTTAAATTTTACAAGTGTAATCGTTATTAATATTATGATTGGACTAAATATTGTAGTAGAATTAGATTTTATTACTTAACATTGTTTTCTTTATGATAGGTATTTATATTATATTTTATTAAAGTTCTTTTATTTTATTTTTCATACTTACACTAATGGAGACTCGTATATGTTCACATTTTATACATACAATGATATATGTAAATAGCCAAGTTACCTGCTAATATCATGTTATGTGCCTTTTGTTTTGGGCTTTACTTACTGAAAATGTGTAAAAAAAAAACAATAACGAATTCTAAATAAGAAGGAACGAAATATACTAAAAAAAAGGAGGCAAAAAGAGATTTTAAAACCAAATGCGAAATGAAAGTAAAATTTAACAAATGATGAAGTAGAATACAGATAATATCTATACCCGCTCAAACAAAGCATTGATGGATTCTATGTTTGAATGATAAATATTTATTTTTGTTCTCTAAGATCTTCTATTTAATTTAAGGATCTACTATTTAATTTTACAATCATTTCTTCAAGTTTCTTTTCTGTTCGACAAAGCTCAGTGAACTCATCAATGAAACCAATATTTGCAGGTGTACCTCAAGGTTCTATCCTGGTCCCACTTCTGTACCTCATATTCACAGACGACTTACCAACAAACAACAAACGACTTACCAACGACTCACCAACTAACTGCGACGTATGCAGACGACACTGCTATCATTTCGAGAAGATACCACCCTTTAGAGGCCACACTAACACTAAAACATAGCCTAAACAATATACAGACATGGTGCACACGATGGAAAATTAAGATTAATCACGACAAGTCACAACATGTCACATTTACTCTACGACACAAAACATGCCCTTCAGTTTACATTAATAATCATCCTATACCGCAAACAAACACATTAAGTTATTATATTAGGACTTATCTATGATAGAAGGTTGACGGGCCCACACGTCAAGACAAAACGTAAAATGCTAAATTTCCGACTGAGACAATTATATTTTATACTACACAGACGTTCTAAATTATCGCTCAGACAGAAACTTAACGTATACAATTACTTACTAAAACCCATATGGACTTACGCCTGCCAAATTTATGGACCTGCAGATTCAGATTCAGAAAATACAAACCTTTCAATCACAATTTTTAAGACTGGCAACGAACTCACCACTATACGTTTCAAACGAGACCATTCACACCGACCTACGCGTTCCGACTGTAAGAGAGCACATTCATATGACTTACAAACGGTTTCACAACACGCTACATGGACATTTCAATAAATTTATACAGCAGATGGCAACACATGTCATTCTTGACGTAACTCGGCGTAGGCTGAAGAGGAGTTGGATACGGGACCTCATAATGTAATAAAATAATTTACTTAACGTCAGGAGGATGCACCACTAGGTGCTATCTCCCTCATGCCAACTCATGTCATGCCTGGATAGAAAATCTCATTTGCTGGTTGTAAAGTACATTAACAGGTGCAAATAAAAAAAAAAAAATCTCGTTGTTTCTTTTCATCTTCATAAAAATCGAAAATTATTGTAGGTGAACTAAGGTAGCACATTTAGCAATTAAAATATGCATTAAAAGCAACACCCAAGGGACAGTGTCTGCTTCATTATTTGTTCTGATTAGTTTAGGTCTACTATGTGTATGTTGGTGTGTTGGCGGAATTTTCCGTCGTGGTCAATAATTAAAGTTTAATATTACCTGATACATTGATTATTAATCACAAAATGATTCACAATTTTCAAATTATTATTCAGTAAATCAAATAATTAATAGGACAATTAAATAAACTTTCTGTTATTATATTAAGAGTTGTTGAATTAATAAGAAACGTAATAGATCACATAAATTAGAAATAATAACTATTAAAAATAATTGTGTTAAAACTCATAATCTTTAAAAATTCCGTCTCATTTCTAAGGTAAAGAATGAAGCTGATGAACGAATGACGACTACTCCAACCGGATTCAGGATGGTGTTCGATATTCAGATAAAATATTTTTCAAATCCAAAAGCTATTAAGTATCGGCTCCCAACAGTTTATAGCTCCTTCGTAATGACCTAGTCGCAGTAACAAAAATAAAATTTAGAGCCCAAGTAACTTTACTATATCACAGACCCCACCATGGTAGGGTTGTTCCTATCATTATGAGTTTGGATTTTTATTGAACATACCTTACTTTAGTGCTTTAAAAATACAAAATTTCCCTAACTTTGGTAGCGATGAAGTGATATATTATAATCATAAAAATAGAACCTATATTACAGTTTATTTATATATATATTTTTTTTATTTTTGTAATATTTTTATAAATGCAGAAATTTAATAAATACTCTACCAATTAAAATACTTTCTGGAATGTTTTAATTTAATTGTTTTAAATGAGGTTAAAATTAAGATGAGGTTAAATTAATTAATTAAAATAAAGAAGCTTTAATCTGTAATGATTATTTTAATTTTCCATCCTCATTTCGTTGTAAATAAAGCTACATGTGAGGAGAATATCTTTAAGTTTCAAAAACAAATTATCGACGATTATGTTCTGAAGTCGGATCGTATCTACCAAACGAACGTGCTACGACCAAATACGTGATAGATGCGTTAGGTTATTTGAAAGCAATCAAATTCCTAGAACTAAATTCAGCGATCTTCACACGTTCTTTCCCATATTATACGTTAATAATAATCATATTATATAATAGAATAGATGTTAATAATAATTATGTTGGTAACCCCAGGACTTTTTATCAAAACATAGTGCAATTTTACGTATATGTATCAAGATTCAGCTTCACAGGATAGTCGTAGCAAAAACAATTGCGAACTTACGAGATAAGAGTAAATACCAAATGAAAAAGTTTAAAAATCAATTTTTTATTTGAAAATTAATTGAGATTTTGAAGAATGTATGTTTATTCATGACTGAAAATTTCGATTAAGAATTTATTCATTTTTAAGTCAGATAAATTTTCAACTGAATATTGCTAGTTAGTATTAGGCGAAGGGTAAGACAGCTGAAAGTTGAAAGAGATTTAAGAAAAAAATATCTATGATTAACTTATAATCTGCGAAAAATCATATCCCTTATCGAACAAAATATTAAAATATATCAATGACTATTTCAGGGGACTTTCGCGAGCCTCCAATCTAGACTGATCACTATATGTAGTTGAAGAAGATATTTAAGTTTTTTTTTTTTAACTCCTGAATGGTTCGTCGATTCGTCTTTAAAAAATAAACAATTTCTTTGAATTCGTCTCACCACTTTGTTGGATGTTGAATAACGGTTATTTAGTTTAAATCGGTTTGAACTTAATAACCGTTATTCTAAGCATTTGAACCTTCTCCAAGTATCATTAAATACCGTGATATGTTAATTTTATTGGGGGGAGGGAGAAGCAATGAATATCTATAGGGCCATAATATGGTTTATTAAGTGTATGCATGTAAACAATGAAGATTTATTGATGGTAAGAGTATAGGTAAATTTTTTTTTTAATTTTCGCAAAAGATTTCAGAATGGATAAGGAAAATTTCAATAAGATTTTCACTTAGGATCAATTTATTAATTCATTTATTTTAATAAATTGATAAATAAAATAGACACTTGCGAGAGAGACTCAGTGCGTTTCAGTTTTTCAAGGTCTGTCTTCAAGATCTATAGAATGAAATTTCACTTTTTATTATGGCTACAATAATGTTTGTAAGACAGTTCGTATATCCTGCCCCAATTGGAGTACAATAAGACGTAAAACGAACAATAATAAATGTTTAAATTTCTTATGTTTTATAATAACCGTTGACTAATGAATCAACAATGTTTTTAAATATTTAAACATAATTGAATTTTAGTCCAATGAGATATTGAATTTTCACAAAGTAACAGAATATAAAATCAAAGATTTATGAAAACTTTAGTCTGATACTTTAAGATATTTATTTATTTTTTTTATTTTCACAAAAGATTTCTGGGTGGATAAGGAAAGTTTCTATAAGATTTTCACTTAGGATCAATTTACTAATTTATTTTATTTTAATAAATTGATAAATAAAACAGACACTTGCGAGAGATACTCTGCGTTTCAGTTTTTCAAGGTCTGTCTTGTAATGATGGCTAGTGAGTGTCCTATTTAAATTAACTAGGAACATTAAATGCTATAATTGCAACATTTAAATTTATTATTATAAGCCATTTAAGAACAATAAAATATATCATCAAATCTCTTCAGCTTGCAATTTTGAATGATCTACAAAAGCACTCCATTGTTTGCTACTCGATTGTTGTATACTTCTGCCTGTCAAGAAGATTGATAAGTTCCGGGGACATATTTCTACTTATGAGTACATAATTTTCATTTTATATCAGGAAGACCTGCAAAATTTCCTATTTTTATTCTTTTTCTAATACTTAGGCCTATTTTAGGATTGTTAAAGGAGAAAATACTGTGATAAAATAATAAATAGACAAACCTAAATCATATAGATTTTAAAAAGATTTTTTTAAATATCATTTTTGTCGTTGCCTCATGTTTCTAATCACCTCACATTATGTTAAAACACCGAAAAAAATGATGATTCTTATGCGTTCAGCAGTGTACAAGAGAGAGACATGAGGAACTTCAAGAGTACTAAAAGAAAATCATATCCTCAAAACCAATTTGATGCTTTACCCATTCTTTGAATTTCTGGTTCTGCATATTTCTCAAAAAGAATTTCAAGAAAAACGGAAATTTTTAAAACTTGCCTACTATACAGAATTTCAACAGTTTGTTTTACTGCACGTATTTATTATTTAACACAGAGTTCAGATTTTTCGCAAAGGGTTTTTTGTTTGGAGTCAGAGCGAGATTTAATTGTTTGGCGTCTATAGACCCAAGAGTTTTGCCACACTCATTTTTACTTTGGCAATCTTAATTTTAATACTAAATAGCATCCCTTGCAAATAGTTTGTGAATCCAGTTTTTGCATTTTAATTGTATTAAGGAGATAAATTGAAGTATACATAAAAATATTGGAAATACGTTTTATCTCTAATTAGTTATAAACAAATACATAGATGGATACATTATACAACAGCCATAAATTAAAATTAACTATTACTATTTAACGCAAATACATACGAAGAATATAAATGAAAATATTTTTCTGTATCAAAATTTAATAAATACCCAAGACAATTTAAGACCTGAAAAATCCAGTTACCCAACCATTTAAAAATGTATGCTTCATTTAAAATTGCTATGACGAATTTTTCGTTTAAACCTTAAATTCGTTATGCATTATATGTAGTTAGAATCATTAATCAATTAATTAAAAATAGTTTCTTAAATCGCCTGTAATATTATTTACAGACAAAATATACATGTTTATAATAATTATTATTAATCTAAATGTTCAATTTTGATTGTAAGGAAAAAATATATATAAATTTATCGATGTTATAAATATTAAGAAAATTTACAACTTCAATTTAAGGAGAAACCTTTTTAAGAACCTCTCCTAATTTAAAA
>NW_027107231.1:1213325-1243813 GCF_000696795.3 Halyomorpha halys
TTTTCTTGATGGAAAATTAAAAAAAAAAACCTCAAGTCAAATTATATTATTTTATTTTTGAAGTGATATGCCATTCCGAGGAGAAGGCATACTTCATAAAGCGTGATTGATCATTACTGTATCGCAAGTTTCGGACACCATAAGGGGTGAGAATAAAGTAAGTAAAAGATAAAATAAGAATGGACATAGAAATTATTCATATTTTAATATCATCTTTCTGAAAAATGACTTCTAAGGCAAATATGCTAAAATGATATTCTCCAAAATTAATGCTACTGCTGATAAAATCTTGGAATTAAGCAGGTATCTTACCTTAAGTAATCAGCAAATCCAATCTCTGAGTTGTGTTATATAAGAGTTAATGAGATTTGTCTCTATTTACCAAGCATTCCTCAGCTCAAAGGCAGACCTCTCAAGTTAAATTACCTAAGACATTCAGAGAGATGTGCAAAGCAGAACTTAAGCAAATTTCATTAATTTTAAGGCTTTCTGGTATAATTTTCGAAATGATGGATAATATCATTGGAACTAACATGGTAATATGGCAGCGTTACCAAACAATACATTTTTTTCAGTAGATAAAAATTAGTGATATCGATTAATATAACAAAATTCAGTCGATTGTTTTTGTTATTTGTTATTTATTTTGGTGCTGTAAGCTATTATTTTTTTTTTTTTGGACTGTATAATCAATTTTCATTCAAAATTCATCAAGTAAGTGTAGGAATTACTGCATTATATTCATGTATGGTTTAATATAAACAGTAGATAAATAATTTTAACTGGGTTCGATAGATCCACCAACCACGTTAAGGTTTAATGGACTACTACAGTCAACTCATAATAAATAATTTATCAGATCTTCATTCTACATGATTGCTAGAAGAAAAAAAAACCTAGTTCTGACAAGAACTATTCAGTAGCGAATCTGAAATTCAAGGGTTTGATTTTGAGTTTAATCATTCAACTCAATCGTCTGAAAATGGGAATCACTGCACTGACAATTAACCGAATCTATTTTATTTTAGAAACAAGTAAAATGGAAAATTTTGGTTTTCAGATTTGTATTTTTGTACTTGTAGAAGGTTACGATGTGACCTTACATTACTTCCAAGACTTTTCCTCACACAATATTATGTATTTGTCCTTAAATATCCAATTTTGGTTTATTTATCTTTTTCTTACATAATTATTGTTGTTTCAAGTACTTTGAGAATTATTAGATATAGTTCTAGGGAAGAAAAAAACCATGGAACAAGAAAAATTAACTCACTATCTTTTCCATTTGTCCCCACTCTACTGTATACTCAAATGTTAATACATATTGCAATTTCTATATACATAATATAGATAATAGACAACCACTAATCATATTTGGCATTTATTGTGTAAATTAAATCGTGAATAATCTTGTATTAAATTTGTAGTTGTAATTTTTTTTTTTTTAATATTTATTTATTGCTATTTACGACTGTACATTATAATACATTTAGTAAATCTGATCTAAGTTAAATTGGAGTGTTACAGGCGTGTAGAGAAACTACCCATTGGTAGCACTCTAATGACATTTTACATTAGTTGGTCTCGTGGCATCTTCTTTTTCAGGCGCCTCGGAGGATTGTCAGGAGTGGAAGAGGATGCAAGGTTAGAAACTAGGGGCTTTGAGTGGTTAGGGAGTTTATAATGGAAGGAATGATGTCTGGGTAGCTGTAATTTAGAATTAATTCTTGGTTATTTTACAATAAAAAAATGTTAACTTAGTGATTGTAACAAACATTATTTAAAACCTCTCCCGCCTTTTTTTTTTTTTTCGTACCCTCCTGTAAAGATTTGAATTGGTATTTAGTACGTACATATAGGAGGTATGCTATATGCATAGTTGGGTATGAAGGATACCTTGGATTGCCTTTTGCCATTATAAGGTCTCTCCCGCCCTCCGTGGCAGCCTTACTTATCTCAAATTTAATACAGAAACTTATATCGAGTAGGTTGGTCGAACGACATGTCACAACCTCACAAGAGATCATTACACAAAAAAGCAATCCTCCCCGACCGAACCCTTGGGTACAATATATTTGGAAATGTGACGTAGGATGAGGTTCCCCCCTGAATAATTGCTGTTTAAACTTCAACAAATAAACTAGGGACAACCACAACAAATAACCTTTATTAATTAGAAATAGTGGTTTAACTTTCAGAAAATATCATCTGGCTTTGGATATATTAACTAATTCACTTATTCACTTGTGATCACTCTTTCTAATTCAGATGATTCTTATGTTTTTTTTTCAACGCGAAAAAATTACAATATACCTTTTACATCAGTAATCTAAATATACGTTTATTTATATATTCCTTATATATTATATTTTATCATAAATAAATAACACATTCTTAATTAATAAGAAAACCTATAGGACTGTTTTATATAACTGTCTAGCTAACCAAATGAAAACTGCTACTTATAATCAGCCAACTTCCCCAGTGTCGCGACAGCCTTTATAACATGACTTATGAAATTCATCATTATGTCATAATTGCTACTAGAATCCATCATTATCGATCCAAACCCTTTCCCTCAACAAAGCAAACAGGAAATCAATCACTTACATATTATATTTAGGTTAAAAAATTATAAAATCGCAAAGATATTGCCGAAAATTAGGATAAATTAAATATTAAATAGAGACATTTGAGTAATTTCATTAAAAACGTCTTGTTCTTGCATCGTTTCACTATTGCTAGGTATATATGTTGATTGAATGGACATAACCGAATGTTTAATGTAAATTGTTCAATTTGGTTGTAATTGAGTATTAACATATCGCACTAGTATTTCTAAAGTGACACAACTCAAAATTCAAGACTACTGACAATGTGATTCTCTTGCCTATGGAGGGGGAATAGCGTTAAGCAGCAACAGTGACACAAGTGCCCTCTGGCGGACAAGCTCTGAAGCTAGGTTGATACAGTTTTGATGATTCATAAAGATATACTTTTTTTTATAAATATATTAAAACCATTACTGTATATTCTGAAATTTTAATTTCCTAAGAATCCTGTTTTTCCTGCAGACTTCCATTTCTATCGGCTATAGAACATCTAAATTTCAAAATTATCTATATTTTAAGGTTGATGATTAGTCTTTTGAGAGTATAGTCAATGAAACGAGCCGTTTTTAAATATACGTTGTCCAAGAAAATAAACAAGTAATAATATTCATATAATTATTTTTTTATTACCAGCAAGGCAACATGGTCATGGGGACACTATTAAGACTGATGAATATTTCAAATTAATTTCTATCATAAAAAAAAAAAAAAAAAATCTGGTTTTTAAGTTTGTTATGATTTAGGTCATTAGGGTTGGATAATCAGCAGTAGGGATATGACCTATTTTAACCAGTATATTTCTATCAAGTGAGCTATCCGCCAATACATGAATGAATCATCCAGCGACACGATCATATGGAATAGGAATTAGGAATAAGTCGACTCAAAACTGTTTTTTATTTATTGCGAAAATAAACTATGGAATGGAATGGGGTGGACACTCGGACACAGATCACTCGTTGGTCATTTATATAGGACCGATGAATTGTAATTGATCTCATGAATCTACTGAAAAGCTAATTAAAACAACATATAATAACAGAGTTTGAACCACTAAAATTGTAAAATAAAAAATATATATATACAAATTAAATGAGGTGTTCTGTTTGTAATTAAATTTGAAATTAGATTCTATCTTTAATAATGTTAAAGTTTTTTATTTTATGTTAGGCTTACGGATTATAACGTACATTAAAAAGCCAGACGAGGTATTTTATTGGTTGGAAATAAAAATTAAAGAAGCTTATTCGTTTGACACTCTCTATATAGGTTAACTCCTACAAGGCTAGTCAATATAAAGTGGTTGCCACACTAAAGCGGAAGATCAGAACTCATGAAGACCTACACCCACTCCTGAGATCATAGTATATCGCTACATAGCAGTACAAATTATCAAAGAAGTATATTTTTAACGTTAACAGATCTTGTTCTGTGACAGGTAACATTAAATCATAGATAAAAAAAAATCCAAATTCTCAACGTTGTACATAATTGCACAAAAACAAGACAATAGAAATTTTAATTAAAATCAAAAATATAAACAGAAATATTCAGTCTGCAATACAAACCTTAAACCGTTTTATAAGGTGAAAAGTTTTAGCTAAAGCAGAATTGGCTTCTAACACCAAAGGAATGATTTAAGGTGAACATTATGCATCAAAGCCTTCAGCCAAGCTATTGCAAACTTTAAATGGCACATTTTCGTATGTGCGGGTACTTCGTAACCGGCTGTGGCGATTTGTATATTTCCTGATATCACAGCTTTCCGTTCGGACAGTACCTGCGTATGCACATGAAATAAAAATTAAGCAATCATGACCATGACATCGATATTACATAAAACATGTATTGGTACTGTGATAGGAATCTGTGGCAGTGGCTTCGGCTGCTATTTTCTAATAGTTTAGTTGAATGATTTACACGGAATACTTTTAAATGAAAATAAATGGTTTGAATTATAATAAAATATGATCAGTTATTCGATAACGAACTATTTTCCTGATATATTACATGAGAATTCACCTCGATTGCCACCTTACCTTAACCGCCATATCAACATCAAACCTACACAAGATTAGCAATAGTATATCCTATCCTAAATATTTAATCGAAATTAAAATCAGAAACAGCTATTCTTATTTTTATAACAATACTCAGGCAACTGCCTGGCTGTGGGTTCTGGGGAGCGGCATCCTTTACAAAAAGTAAAAAAAAATTACAATCTTTTTAAAAAAAAATAGTAAGAATTGCAGCGGATGCTCCTTGGTTTGTAAGAAACAGCTAATTGCATCGGGAAACACAAATGGAAACAATAGAGGATTACATCAAAAAAAGGTTCATGAAGTTCCACTCATAGTTACCTACAGTTAAAGGAGCAGTGACCTACAACTTGGGAGACCCAACCACAACCCACAGACTGAATCCCAAGCTACTGCAGGACATCCTGTTATAAATTCTATATTTATAACTTCTGTTATGGTCACTCTAAAATTTATATTATCTTAATTTCTTTTTTTTTTCTCTTCATATTATTCTTAAATTCACTTTATTTTTATTTTCATTAGAAGTCAATTATTTATTTTGTTAAAACCATAAATGTCATTGTTTTTTATTTACTTTAATTTTATCTTTCATTAAGAATTATTATTTTAATGAATTTATTTTATCGTAATTTTTTGTTTTATTTATAACATTGTATATAGTTAGGGGTGTCTTTTGTATGACACTATACACCCATAATCAATTGGGAAAAATAATTTACCTCTTTCATCAATCCTGTAAAGCCCACTAAGTATTAAATAAGTAAATAAAAATACTGATATATTTGATATATATTTTTATACAGTAATGTGTAAAACATATTTTACAACAAAACAACTGCATTGATTGATAAATTGATAAGTGTGAATATTTTAGTAGTTGATACTCAGTTATAATATGTGGTTTTAATTTAGGTTTTTAGTAATTTCATTTACACAGTAATATATACAACATAATAAGCTCGGACGAACGATTAGCTGAGACGGTGATAAAGAAGAATCGTCTGGGATGCCAGTGCCCCCTAGTCCACGTTAGAAAGTAACGTTTAGATAAGAAGATCTCAGGGAAGACATCGCCTTTGACAGAACAGTTGATTACTGATTTCCACTAACACCAAGAGTTGATTAATACTTGAGGATGAAGCGACAAATGGTACAAAATCCGTAATTCATGTAATTTCTTACGATTAGAATTAGGAAGCATTTTAAACATACTTGAACAAGATGAAGTAAGAAACAAGTTGTAAAGAATTGTACCAACTTTCTGTGAGATAACTCATGCTAACCCAAATTGAAACTCTCAATGCCTTTTACGATTTGTAAACAACGAGAATTAAACGTCTCTTCCACTATGGTCCTCATGCAAGTTAAATTCAGGAGTAATCATTAAAACTTTGTTTCTATCATAGGAAAAATACACAATGAACCCGATCTCCATGGTAGTGTGAAGAATAATAGGTCCCGAGATAGCCATTTGTCCTTTGAATCAACATCTTTTTTGTTCACACAGAAAGGGGATGACAAAATGGCTAGTCATTCCGCATCAACATTATACACTGAATCATATATTCAATACTGTACACTGCTCAAAGTTGTTATCCTAAAGATAATAGGCAATAATAAGTTTAAGTTTTGAAACACTTCCCATTCATTACAAAAAATTAGTATACACTACAATAATCAGACCAATTTGGACATATGGAATTGAGCACTGGGGCTCCACCAAACCATCAAATTCTTCCCGCATCCAATCGTTACAATCCAAAATCCTACGTAAAATCCTTGATGCTCCTTATTACGTCACAAATAAACTCATTCATAAAGACCTTAACATCCCATTCGTTGCAGATTTGACCCAAAACAGATATGCGTCTTTTTATTCCAAACTCCTTAACCATCCTAACTCATTAATTCTTAATCTTTCATCCTTAACAATCCCTGATAATCCTCCGAGGCGTCTGAAAAGAAGATGGCCACGGGACCTTCTAGTTTAAATTAATGTTTGAAGTACCACCAATGGGTGGTTCCTTCCCAAGATTTTCAAGTGTATATGAAACATACTACATATTTACCTATTGTATTATTTTGTACAGTTGTAAATTACAATAAATAAATAATTAAAAAAAAAAAGTTTTGAAACAGGCTTACTTTCATACATTTTAACTGAGAGATTCCTAGGGTTTTAATAAGATTATTTGATAGTTACAAAATAATATTTTCTTAAGGCTCATCTTCTGAAAGATGTTTATAAAACAGTTCTGTCATTTCTAATTATTTTTATTTTTTTTAAGGTATATTTTTAAACATATGCAGTTGCAAATGGATAGCGCAGACACTGTTAACACCGCAAGAGGCTGTATGGACAGAGATCTAAAAGACAGAAGGATTATTCTATCCTGGAGGAGCAGCGAGGACCTATTGATCAACGGTTAGCTCCTGAGGCCCGTTTACCGACGTAACTGGGTCACTACCATTCCGCTCTTCTCTTGTCTTAGCTCTACATTTTTTATTAAGAGCTTCCTCTGATCATGGTTAAAAATAAATATCAGCCTTTTTTTAATAAGGGCTGGTTTGGGTTACCTATATTGGATAGTTGGAAGACATACGACTATGACCTTATTACTTAAACGAAATGTGTTCATAGAAACTCAAAACCTAATCCAGTTATAAGATTTCGGAAGTGTTGCCTGTTTTTAAAATCCCATATGAATATAGATCGAATGTATCTTCTTTTCGAATATTTATTTTTGTGGCTTATTGCAGATTTTACTTTTTGTAATTTGAAATGAAATGAAATGGAAAATTTTTTTTAATCATTTATTTATTGTTATTTACAACTGTATAACATATATACAACAAGTAAATTTGCTTTAGGTGAGATAGTGACATGATACAAACATGTGGAGAATCTATCCATTGATAGAACTCCAATAACCTCTATAGAAGAGAAGATCCCAATGCCATCTTCTTTTCGGACGCCTATGAGGATTATTAGGTAATGAAGGAGAAGCCAAGTTAGAAACAAGTGGATTTGGGTAGTTGGGAAGTTTTCTATGGAAGGAATGGTATCCGGTTTTGGCCAAATCGCCAACATATGGAACATTGAGGTCATGATGGATGACTTGATTTGTGACAAAGTAAGGAGCGTTGAGGATTTTACGAAGGATTTTGGGCTGTAAGGATTGGATTGGGGAGAAATTTGATGGTTTAGTGGAGACCCAAAGCTCAACTCCGTATGTCCAGATAGGTCTACATAATAGTCATGTAGATCAGTCTTTTGTAATGGGTTGGGAATTTAGACCGTTTATCTAGTAAATAAATGGAAAAATAAAATTTAAATTTTATTCTAGGACATATGACCCCTAAGAATAAATACATGGTGCAAACATTGTGATTATTAATCTGGTAAGCATTTAAAAGTTTTCAGTAAGCAAAATGAAATTACATTAAGATCTTCGTTTAAGTACTATTTATAATGATAATCAATATATACCTATTCGTATGCGGAGGTTTGGATACGTAGTAAGTGAAGGAATAGGTGTTCAAAGGAGAGAATGGATGTGGATTGGAAAATGGAGATGAGAAGGAAATTCCAGAAGAAGGCTGCAAGTATGACGAAGGATTTGCTGAAGGAGGCGGTTCTACAAGACGACATATATAAATCAATCGGTTGGAATATGGCGTTTAATGAATGAATGAATGAACGAAGAGTGACAAAATCAAGAATAAAGGTAGGTTTTTTTATTTTAAGAACTTGGAATAGGAAAATACCAAGGAGGTATTGCCTTCGGGAGGTCGGTCAAGGGAAGGAGACTTTGGAAATATTTTGACCCCCAGACTATCATGAAACTAGGTAACTAGTAACGTAAACCGTCATCAGTTCTCTATTCGGTCATAACGAAGGAGAGTATAATTGGGTATGGAGATAAAGGAAGATGAGATATTGGGTTTAAGCCACGTTTCTGAGATGGTAACGGTGCGGTAACAAGTTTGGAGGAAATAACCCAGGGATTCGTCATAATTTGCAGGAAATATTGGGAGTTAACATGGCAGGACGTTAGGATGTATATTTTCTTGCATTTTTTCGTGATGAAATGACATAAACTAGCTGCTACCATAAATCTGCAACATTTTTAATTTCTAAGTGCATTGTGTTTTAATTATTCAAAACAAAACACAATGAACTTAAAAATTTTCATTTATGGCTCTGGCATTTGACCGACGACACATTTTTCCAAACAACAGAATGTATGTCATTATAATCATTACAATCGTAATTATCATCGTCAAATTTAGTAACCATTGTGAAAGACGTAAATTAATAATATAAAATAAATAGCTTGGATGAATTAGTAATATTCCATGGAAAAACGTCCTCTTGAAAGGAACATAATAATATAAACGCCCAAGTTCAGACCTGATCAACAATAAAACTAAGTGGTTTAATTTAGCTTAATATTACTTTAACTCGGATAATTAGGAAATCTTAGCTCTAAACAAAATGTTCTCTATCAATTTTTTTAAGGAATACGTCTAGGCAAAGGTACTTTTTTTTACGAAATATCCGCCCATAAGTAATCTTCCTAGATCCCCTCTTAACTTTAAAAAATACGTCGTTTCTGAAATAACAGAATTAATTTTTTACGGGCATCCGTTGATAAAGCGTCCGACCATCTCATGTTCGGCCTCCCTACTCTTCTCTTTTTATGTAGTTGCTCTGATAAGACCTTCATTGGGTGTGATCTCATTTGGGATGTCATCGCAGCGCATCCTCGCCACATGATCCGTCCATCGGAGTCTACCCAGCCTTATAAACTTGAGAACATCATTGTCTCCATACAAGCCGACAGCTCCGCGTTCTTCCTTCTTTTCCATGCATTGCTCTCTCTAACAGGTCCAAATATTTTTCTCAGAATGGACCTCTCGTAGACCAAGAGTCTTGCTTCATCAGCTTTAGTGAAGAGCCAGGCCTCGGATCCTGGTCCACATCCTCCAGCTCCTAACTACTTTATCTTGTTCTCATTAACAACAAGACCCAGTTTTCTTGTAATACTCTCCGGAACAAGGAATGACTCTCAGCCTTCGTTTCGATCGAGCAATAATGTCAAAATCGTCGACGTACCCCAGAACTGGACAGTGCTGTTAAATATAGCGACGTGGAGTTGAATACCTGATCCGCGAACAGCCTTGTAGCTTAAGTATATAAGAAGACTTTTTTTTTTTTTGACAGGAGAGGGTTGAAAGCATGTTTCCGGTAATACGAGTTTTAATATATACCGTTGAAATGTAAAACTTTTAGAAGAAATAATCTGATAAATAATATTAAATGACGAAAACCACATAAATGTCTGTCCAAAGATGAGTTAACTGGCAGGCGCATGCGCAATTTCGTCAGTCTGATCATTTCTTTACATCGCTAATTGTTATTAAATATTTTTTTATTTTCACTTAACCTATATATAAGTCGTTCAGTTGACAAGATATGGTGTTAGTATCATTCGTAGTATTTTCAATATTGATTCTATAACTACATAACATGGAATAAATGTTTAAGAGCAGAATATAAGGCAAACGCTTTTATTTTTATATTTCTGCCATATCTTTGCAGAAGAAAAATGTTAAAATTTTAATTATGTCGTTTTTTATAATTATTAACTCTTTGTCATATTTTTTTCAGAAAATTTATATTCCTTGCATAACCCCTTGAACGGAGTATAGAACACCGGAAAAAAATATAACAAAGAGTTAATAATTATAAATAACGACATATGTTATATAAGTATATATATTTTATTTGATATAATTTCTTTTTTTTTACGTAGTTAAAAATTTTAACTAGGTGTTTTTTGTTGAATTAATAAAAGAAATACCGCATAGAATTGACTTCCATCATTCTAGTAGAAATATGAATCTCCCATTTAACTTTGGACTGTACAATTCGTATTCAATCGACACTACGTTTCCCCTGGTCCAATAAACAAACGAAACTCTGTGGTCACTATTTGGAGTAAACCTCTGTTGACTTGGGGATCCCTTAGCAACTCGGCGGGCTGCTTTGTGGTCTCTGTATTCCCCAGCTAGTTCACAAGGAAACAAGATCCGTTGTACTATAATTTCGCACAAGTTTTGAATCTAAAAATCACATTCTATTAGCATTTCTTTCATCGCTAGGTTGATGAAAACATCTCTTTTAACTATAGTTTAATGAATAGCGAAGCTTTTCTATTGAACTTAATTTAAAATGTCAGAGACTTCGTAATGCGTATTTTTATTGTACAACTTTTATACAGCTTTAGTTAAGATTTTATGGAGACTTTACAGACTCAACACTCATTCACACAGTCATTCTTCTACTGTCTCTATCGTACAAATTCACTTGTGAAGAAACTTATGCGATGTGTTTTCAACAATGTAAACTAATTAAAAAAAAGTCAAGTCGGTTGTGGTGCGCGCAGCACACATCAATTACTACCGAACTTGAAATTTGAGTTGTATAATCTTTGTATAATTAATCCTTGCGTAATATTTCTCATTGCAAATTTTTAACATTTTTCTTCTGCAAAGGTGTGGCAGAAATATAACAATATAACTGTTTACCTCATATTCTTCTCTTAACCATTTATTCCATGTTATGTAGTTATAGTATCAATATCGAAAATACTACGAATGATACTATAGTCATAACTCCATATAGTCATCCTGTCAACTGAACAACTTATATATAGGTTAAGTGAAAATCAAAAAGTATTTAATAGCTATTAGTGATATAAAGAAATGACCAGACTGACGAAATTACGCATGCGCCTGCCAGTAAAATTACAGAATAATAGAAATCTATGAGATTTTCGTCATTCACTATTATTTATCATAATATAAACTAAAAGGCTGTTCGCGAGTCCGGTAATCAACTCTATGCCACAATATTTAGGGGTTGTATAAAAAAAAACAAAAAACATTTTATCAAATTCAAGATTTCAAAGAACTGTAAAAATATTAATTCTATTTAATGCTTACCTATATTTAATAATCCTTTTAAAATATTCTCTAAGCTTGTTTTATCCCATTCGACTTCTTCAAAAAAATCCTCAGTTTAGTTATTTCTTTCAAAGAAGAAACATGACAGTGCCCTACGAAATCCTCGTAATTTTAAGGCATTACTGGGAAAAACAAATTCACAGCCGTTGAAGCTACTTAAAATTATTTATTTTAATAATAATAATAAAAATATTTTATTCACTGCACCGCGTTGGTTCTGCAGGAAGCTGTTCAGTCAAATCCGTCCTCAAGTACTCGAGAACTTGCCAGGGACTGTGGTGTGTTGAAAGATACTGTTAGTCGCCATTTACTCTCCATGGAGAAGGTGAAAAAGAGCAGTAGACTGGTTCCTCACGAACTTACTCCTCAGCAATCAGCTAAGATGTTTGAAATTTATTGGAAAACCCTTCCTTGATTTTACCGGAAGATTGTCACCTGTATGAAAGGTTTTTACGGGTTTACTGGTAAAATCCAACTACCCGTGAGCAATGGCTAGATAGAGATCAAATTACTTTTCCGGTTGCTGCAAGGAAGCAATTTAAATTAAAAATCCATACATTTTGATTTTGAAGGTGTTATTCAAGACGAATTGGTTCCTGATGGATGCTCTATGAATTTTGAACTCTACTGCGAAGAACTGGAAAGATTGTACGCGAAGTTGTCAGAGCGTTATCCTGCTTTGATTGACTGAAAAGGAGTTTTATTCCAAGATAATGCTCGTCCTCACAGATCCCGTTAAATCAAAGAAAAGTTTAATGAACTTCATGGATTCGAACTCCTGCCTCATCCACCATGTAGTCTAGACCTCTCACCATCGGATTACTACTATGTCCCATTTCCTCCAAGGGAAAACAAGTTGAAATTGCGGTCCAGGAGTTCTTTGGCAGCCATTCCAAAAAATGATATCAGCATGGGATCGAGAAATTGGCTAATGACGGTAGATTACAATGGACCAGACTTGAGTATTAATTGTATTTTATATCAAAAAAATAATAATACAAATATTTGGTTAAAAAAACGATCATTTTTTTTTTTTATACACCCCATTATTTTTACGAAACAATAGCACAGAGTAGTCTTTTGGGTCCTATACGCGGGAAACTAAGAAAACATTAAAACAGAAAATTTAATCTTCTACGAAGTTAAAACAGATGGATTTGCAAGAAAAATTGAATACCAATAAACAAAACAACAATAATAAAGAAACCTGATCCCTATTAAAACGAACTGTTTGAGATCCTTGTTTATCAAATTTTCCAATGATCAAAAATCCCTTCTTCACTAAACAAAATCACAATAAAACAGAAAAAAATTTAAAAACAATGTTACATTTACATTATACAAAGACTTAACAGAGCTAATGAGAAAAAGCCTAACTTCAAATAATACTCAGAACCAACGTCTGTTTTCTAACGGCTAGAAGATTTCATTGATCGGCAATACAAAGTTTAACTTTTAGGTTTCCAAACTGGGTCGCTCTAACTCTGCTATCCATCTTGTCCATGAAGAAGCTCTTGGAGCCTTTTCTGAAGAGCGTGAAAGCTGGTTTGGTCTCTATCTCGCCTTTGTTTTTACACTCCCTGTGTTTGCTTTTCTTGGCGTATTTACCAATAGAAAGCAATCTCTTGATCCCCGTTTATCAATTGGATAGCGAAAACCAGAGGCTCGGTGCAAATACCATCTAAGTTACATTCTTACTATTAGAATTAATATATTTGCACTTTCAGATATTCTGATATCATACAGATTTCGTACAAGCATCACGCAATATTTCATCGATAGATTTTTATTAAATAGTTTCTTCTTGGATATTAATTCAGGATTTTCATTCATATTAGCTCCAAACAGTTATTAAAACTACTGCCATTTAAGGATTATTCCTAGAAGTGAGGACTTTGCATGCGTTTTGAGATGCTTATTATGAATTATAAGAATGGTTATCATTTGAAGTATCACTGAAATCTCCAAATAATTAACAATCATTCTAGGTTATTTAAAACGTGACGTTTGCATCAAGAACTGCAGCAGTCCAGAACGTTCTTCTAGTTATAGATATCAAATTCATTATAGGCTTGAATAACTCCAGCCTATAATTTACATAACTCTCTGGAACAATAAAGCCCAAAAATCTTGAGACTTTTCCTATGGCTCAAGTCCTCCATACAGGACCTATACAGCTCCAGAGTGAGAGCGTCAAGATTCATTTCTTATACCTCCCGAAAAGTAAATATTTACTGAAACAGCAATAACTCACAACCTTCTGAACCAAGTTCTTCAGGACCAAGGCACCAACCTACTCAGCTATATGGTCCTCAAAGAAACTATTTGCTTCCATTGAAATTAAATAATGAAGCTGAGACTAAAAATAGCTAATGAAGCTGAGTAATAGAGAAATGAGAAACAGAATTTCTTTTGTTGCCTTACGAATTTTTACAACTGGCGACAGTAACCGAAAAAGCGAATTTCACAAAAAAGTAATTAAGATTAATGACATTAATGTGGCAAGGTCCTGTTACGAATATTGTGAGAAAAATTAGTGACTTATTTAAAAAAAAAAATTGCAACTTACTTGATACTAATTAGATATTAAGATAATTGGTCAAAATTAAATATTATATAATAGGTGTCATAATATGTAGTATTGTTAGTAAAATGGAATGAAACGATATCCACAATGACCGAAAAAGGGAATGGTAAAACTCACAGAAGTGAGCTGGCGTTCGATACTGAACCCTATCATATCAGGGTAAGGGTGTCGCCTTATGATATCCATAAATGTGATTCCAGGCCTGCTTTTCCCTTTTGCTTCCTCTTTTCCTTCGATAAGTGACTGTTGGATCTTTCATAAAATCTCAACACAGGTGACATCCATTTTATTTCTGGAACTCAGATAGTATTATTTATTTATTTATTTTTATAACTTTATTCTAATCAATTTTGTTAACAGAAATAAATATTCCACATGTTTATTTTTTAAGGTTATCAGATAGATCGTTCTTTAGTAAATATATTATTCATTATTCTTCCCATAATCTTATTATTATATTCTTTTTTTAATACAAAACTATAAATAAGTGGAGAAAGTGAAGAGATACGCCTGATAATTTAAAAAACCGAAAACATGGAAAATCTAAGATTAGAGAACAATTGAATAAAATAGGGTAAAATATTATAATCAAAATTTCTTATAAACGATATTTAGAAAAATCAGTTTTCTAACAATATTTAGAAACAGGAACGATGATGGGAATGTAGTCAAGATTTTTATGAAATTTCTCCTCACCATTAATTAGAGTAGAAATGCCCCCGAAGACAAATCATACAATCTTTATTATTCAATGGCTCAAAACCACATTCATAGTTATTTACACTCAATCTAAGAACCCTTGAACCTACTTCTATGTATGCATGAGGTAGGTAAAATAGGACTCTTGGAGGTGTTTCTATCTCGCATTCTTAATGGAAATAGACGCAGGTGGTGGTTGAGTAAAAAGAATTAAAACAAGTAACGGAAAGTAACGGAGAAGCAGGAAAGAACTTTTGAAAATATGATAATATTGACAGTCAATAAATAACGGTATTAAGAATTACATAACCAGCTATATTGTCAACTTTACAAAAATCCTTGTCCTCGTTAAGGGAACTATGATTTGTAAGTGAAGGCACCAGAACAGCATCTGTTTGTGCTGCAGGTATGCTGACGTCCCGGAAGAGCCCTAAATGAATATGAATGAGGCCGTATTCAAAGTAACCTTGCCTTCCAAAGCCCGAAAGGACGGCGGCCGGGCTCAAAGGAGATTATATGCTAATCCACTTACCTAATAGCTGCCCATTTAACTGTATCGTTTCCTTGTGAAAATATGCCCTTTCAAGGCTTGTCTATAAGCAATACATGTAATTAACAATAAAAAGGGCTTTTCCGGAACTTAAGCATCAAATTACAAGAATGAGCTTTTACTTATAGGAAGAATAAAGCCAGGCAGTTCCTATTAAACTCGATACCCAAGCTAGTCCACATAATCCCCTACGGTGTCTGGAAAGCATAGATTGGTCTGATAGAGATCGAATGTTTTCAGAGACAGAACATTCAGACCCTAATCAGAGTTCCATGCAGTAGGCAATTTCTATAAATGACATTATGTGTGGAATAGTAACCGAACATTAAAACGCTGGGTTAGAAGGAGTAAAGTCATATCTTTTTTAATCATCACGTACATAGTAACTACGTCATAGCGCTTTTAATCGATTTAGACAGGGTTGTAAAAGTAATTAAAAAAGTCAAAGGAAAGTAATTTTATCATTACTGTTATTAATTTTCGGTAACATAACAAAAATTAGAAAAACTTTTGCTCCTTGATACACACATTTGATCTTACCTTCCTACCTATTAGCTTTAAAAATTATCCATAAATACGACGATAACAAAATAAGGAGGGAACAGTTCGTAATTTGAACTGGGATCGTATTATATTCATCCAAAATTCAATTACGAAAATCGATAGCCAAATAATTTGTCAATCAGAGGAGAGGCTCGTAGCGTTTTTTTACTGGTGATTTCAATAAAAACTTCTATTTAAATATTTTTGATCGATTATATATGACCCATTTTGATCTATTACATGTTGCCATCTATCAAGTATTTTTTTAATTCTGTCCTCCCAGAAAATCTCAGATTTTGCGCAATGAACTCCTCTATGTGCGTTTGCAGTCCTCGAGCGAATTAAATTGTTTCCCGTTAAGAGAATTTTGAAGGGTTCGAAATAAGTAAAGATCTGTTGGGGCAATAGTCTGGTGAATAGGGTGGGTGAGGGATCATATCCCAGCCAACCTACAATAATTTCTTCCGGGTCTGCAAAGCCACGTGAGGACGGGCGTTATTGTGATGGAAAACTATATCATTGCGATTATGGGACACAAATGATTTGAGACACTTGCACGAGATTGTTAACCGTTTCTACGATATCTGTCGTAGAGTGAGGATTGTCAGTGACCAATGCTTGAATTTGGTCATCAGCAGTTGAAGGACGACCCGAACGCTTTGCATCTTCCGAGTCAAAATTTTCGGTTCTGAACCGAGCACTTACGGACGGTGCTTAGTCCTAAAGTATCATCGCCATACACACTGCAAATTTTGTTAACCGTCTGTGCAGCGGATTTGCCTTTTCGAAAATAAAAATTCATTAAATGACGAAAATGAATTTTTTTCTCTTCCATATTGAGCAAGCAAACTGTCACTTAAAGATAAGGAATCTGGATTGCAGCTGATACATAAAAGCACCTTACCTAATCCTTTTTTAGTATATGTAAACATTATTGACCAAGTAAACATGATTTTATAAACACAGAGAGAATTAAGTTGAAATATTGAACTTATTTTAATAACGAACTTATTTTACAACCCAATATATATGTATAATATTTATTATACATTTATTTTATTTTTAAAAATATTTGTTTTTTTTATAACTATTTGTTATTTGTTTATTTTGTTTTATGTATATTTATATATCTATCTATCACTACTTCTATCAATTATATGATGTACGAGTATATATTACGAGTTTATATTCTATTTATTTAAAATGAACATTAGTTTTATTTTGTATTTTAGGTGTGTTTTATTTATGTTAAAGAGAGGAATAATAACGAAAAAAAATAGAGGAAAGTCACATTGGGTTAACTGAGAAAATATGAAGAAAAACAAGATAGAAAAAGAAGAAAGAGGAAAAAGGGAGATTAACAGAGAAAAAGAATAATAATGAAAAAGAATAAATCATAAAAGAACAATTAACATAAAGCGATTAACAAAAAAAGACATGTACCATTGTGTATTATTATATATTGTTTACTTGTTATTCTATATATTGTAAGATTAAAAAAAAGTCTGATTGGATTTGAATAAGTACGTTGTGAGCTAGCAACCCAATGAAGGTCTTTCTCCATTCCTTCGTTACTCAAAAATACAATTTTTTTTTCCTTTATTTAATATTTTATTTGATAAAATATTTTTTTTTTTAATTATTCAAATACAACATACAAAAAAATATTTCTATGTATATTTTGAAGTACACCACAATTTTGGTTTTAGATTAAATTAAAACAACACCACTTTGACGTTCTCTTCCTCCATGGAATATTTTTCTGCAACATTTTAGAAAATCAATTGAAAGGTAACTAAATCCTGGAATAAACTAAATTAAAAAATAGGAAACAAAAATACTGTGCCAAGATTAATGAAGATTTTTACTGATTTATTTGCAAAGTCTTGTGAGTGGCCATATCAGATATTTTATAAGTGTTAAAAAAAAAAAAACTTTTGTAACGATATTGTATGAAATCCTCCACCGTGCAAAGGCATTTGTTCTTTGTGAACTTGGTGGAGTGTAATGCTACCACGTTTCAGGATTTGTTTAATGGAAGAATGTTTTCGACAATTAATTACACTGCTGTCATTAACAGATCCTTATTTCTTGCACAGACTTCCTATTTCGACTTCATAATTACGCCTACTCATTGTGCGATTAGCTCATCTTCACTCATTGAGATAATTTTATATTAATTTTAATATAAAAAGATAATGACATTTTTTTTTTTCATATTGGAAAATCTACAATGCCCAGGGAACCTCTATCCTCTCTGAACGGTTTCAAATCCGTTTCAACCCTTAATGGATATTATGACACTGCTTATAGTGCTGCGCATGTTGACAATCGACTGTTCAATTCAATAGACCATCTCTGAAATACAATAGATTATACACCTTAAAACCGATCTACTCCAGTTTATAATCTTTGCTCATTGAAGGCCGGACTGTTGAATCCTAATTTTACCATCACTTCCTTTATAATATTATGAAAAAAATATTTATCTATTTAAACATCCTTTTTAACGTTTTCAAAATCTTAATTCTCAATTTTTTTTCCCAGGCTTTAAAAATAAATGTATTTATCTATTTGATAAATATTACTAAAAAAAATATTCCATAAAGTACTAGTAACGGTACTTTAATATTTTATTAATAAATTTATTTTACATGGCTTTATCTTCAAAATAACCCAATCAATACAAGTTGATAATTTGAGAATATCTTTAGTGATCAAGAACAATATGTTCAATTCCTGCAGTATGGTTCTGAAATTAAACTGAGTGGACTGGATAATGAATGGATATATTAAGAGCTATTGATATTCATATGTACATGGTTTATAAGGCTATGAAGTGGAGAGCCAAAAGGTTACATTATTGTTAGTTTGTTATTTAATTTAGATTTTTGAGGTCGAGATTTCGTCTTGGTATGTCGAGGTATCTGTTTGATGGCAGATGATTTTAAAAGGCCTGCAGAGGTCTTTGTCCTTATCATCCTGTCCATTCCACATACTCCACTAGTAGTATGGCAGTTCAGTATGAGTTCGAGGGATGGTACTACTCCATGATGGTAATAACTAATGACTTAATGGTAGAAATGGTCATCAATACCGGAAAAGTCACAGATCTAGATGAAAAAGTGCTTCTAAATTCAAGCTAACGGCTGCTGGAAACCTTGCATCTGTTGTAATTAAACACAGCGTAGTATCATCAGTATCAGTATCATATAACAAGCTGCAATAGATTCGAAGAAAGGCATAATTTCAAGAAAAATGAAACTTCAAGACGAATGTTTAGTGAACTCTGTTTTGATACTAAACGCCCTAAAGTGGCAATTTGAAAAAAAACAAATATTTACTGTTTAACGATTTTTAAGTAATCGGTGCAGACAATTAGACAAACCTTAACAACAAAATCGTTTTAGAATCCAGTTTTCCGTAAAAATCCGTCATCATAACTAGAGTTTTCTCGACTGGCAGAGGATATTAAAATGCATGTTCTCAAGATATTTAGCGATTTACATGACTCGTCGATTCAAGAATGTGTTTAATAGGAATTTTTCTCAAAATGATATTTATGATTAAAAAAATATATATGTACCGCTATAAATCATGATGGGCCAGTTCAGAACTTTTTAAGTACTGTTTACTCTTGAAGAGCGGTTATACAAGGAGGTGTTATGCTCATGATTCCGTTCAACTGCTAGATTTTTCATCTATTAAAGATACCCACTTAGTGGATAGTGGTTGGGTGGAATCCCGAAGTCTCCCGAATCCATAGGGTTGACTCACGGCTAAAGCAACTGAATAAATAATTTTTTGTCACATCTGGGTTCGAACCCGGGTTCTTGAACTTACTAGCACAGTTTCTAACTTACGAGCTACCTCGATTCCTATATTTACTTTATAGTATTCATACTTTACTTTTTAAATACATTTCTTATGAATCCGTAAAAAAGAAATTAACCCATCTTATTGTAAACTCTCGAGTCATGTGCGATGGAAAAGAACTGAAGAAGGTTAGAAAATTATGGTATAGAAACAAGCATTTTAGTATTTTTAACCATCAAATTGTGATGATGAATGGAAATCAAAACTATTTCAAATTAATCGTTAAAAATCGCAAACAATTTTTTACCGATATTTCTCATACGATTCACTCTTAACTGATATTACTTCATATTTTATTTTGGTAGGTGTAGTTCCAAATAATTTTATTATACCTTATGGATGAACTACGATAAAAAAAATTGATGATTAACATGTAATATGGAACAATATTTTAATTATAAAAAGGATAACAGGAGGAGTTGAGTGGGACAAATTTAAATCTGACCTGGAAATTAAACTGAACTTAAACATTCTACTGAAGACAAAATAAGACATAGACGAAGCTATTGAAAAACTCACATCATCAATAAGAACAAGTAAAACTGACAATACATCGGTTAAAAGAATCAATAACAATAACCTGCCATGGCATATTCGTATCTTATTAAGGGGAAAACGCAGAGCAAGATCGAAGTGGCATAGGACCAGATATCCAACTGACAAAACGTATTACACCAAATTGACTAAGAAACTAAAGGTAGAAATCAGAAAATACAAAATTCGAAATTTAATTAACTTTACTGAAAATCTTACAACTAATGACAAATCCTTATGGAGAACCACCAAAAAACTGTTGAATTTCAAAAATTTTAATCACCCACTTCTCACCGAATCCCGAACCTGGACCAGAACTGATGAAGAAAAATCACAAACATTCGGACAACACCTTTCTAAAACCTTTATTCCGCATCCCGATATCCTTAACCCAATTCACCTTGAATGTATTGAAGCAGAACAACATATTCCGCTCTGAATGACCCTCCCACCTAAAGCATTTCATTTTTCAGAGATATCTAGTATCATTCAAAAATTACCTACCCGCAAAGCTCCTGGACACGGCCTAATAAGATCCCATATCCTGAAAGGTCTTCCTCTGAAAGCCATCCTATTATAACGCCGTACTCCGTTCCACATATTTTCCTGACCCATGGAAACTATCAATAGTTTAAATGATCCCCAAACCCCAAAAGCCTTCAGAATACCCATTATCCTATCGCCCTATCTCTCTATTACCGATCATGGGCAAAATCCTCAAAAAACTCATTTTAAGACGTCTATACCCCATCCTAGATCCCGATCATATAATCCCTGATCACCAGTTTGGAATCCAAACATTTCACTCCACCATCCAGCAATGTCATCGTGTGGTGGACATTGTCTCGTCTTCTTCGGAACGCGGAATGTAATGCGCGGGAGTATTTTTCGATGTAGAACAGGCTTTTGATCGAGTCAGGTACCCGGGACTACTTTAGAAACCCCGTAGGTTCCTACTTTCTACATACTTTCTGATCATCCGTTCCTTTCTCATCGATACATTATTCCAAGTAAACCACAATGGTTCCTATTCATCGCTCTATTCTCAGTTCACTGGTGTTCCTCAAGATAGTATCCTCAGTTCCATCCTCTAGCGTTAGTCTATACAGGTGACATCCCAACGAATTCTAACACTATCCTAACCACGTATGCTGATGACACATGTGTGCTCGCTGTTAATTGCATCCGTTTGATTGCATCCCAAACTCTTAATCCCATATCACGACCCTCGAAGAATGGTGTCGTAATTGTAGGGTTTAAATAAATCCCATCAAATCACCTTTACCCTTCATCGTAGACCTACCGACTGCTCTACAGTCTCCTTTAATAATATTGATCTTACCCCTGTCGAACAGATCCGCTACTTTGGACTACATCTGGACAAACGACTAACCTGGAATCCTCACACAAGACTCAAAAGACAGGAAACTGCACATCGATTTTGACTATTACACCACTTACTGGACTGTAATAAGGCCAATCTGGACGTACGGGTTTGGGGCTCCACTAAACCTTCGAATTCCTCTCGCATCCAATCATTGCAATCCAAAATCCTTCGAAAAATACTCAGTGTTCCTTACTTTGCCACAAATAAAATCATACATAATGATCTTAATGTTCCATATGTAACCGATCTAGCTCGAACCAGATATCATTCCTTCCATTACAAACTCCTTAACTACCCAAACCCACTAATTTCTAACCTTGCTTCCTCTTCCATCCAAGCATCTTTCAGTATTTTAGTTATAGTTGTAAATAGTAATAAAAAAATAAACAAATAAGAAAAAATGATAATAAAATGAAGGGGAGTACAGTCAAAGAAAAAAAATAGACGTAAAACTATTTATTATGAGCCTCATAACAATAAAAGGAATATGATCCCTTTTATTGTTACATACGGCCAAGCATCGATCTTTCAGTATTTTAAATATGTTTTTCTCAAAACAAATTATAAACTATGTAAAGTAAAAAGTTTTTTTTCAGACTGACTATTTCAATTAGAACAATAATACGATTCAAATGTTCGAAATCTTAAGCTCGTTTCTTCTCTGAAATCAGTGGCAGGGCAAGCTAAGATCTTGAAACTGCTAAGACCAAGTCACCACAAAGCGTTAGTCACCTGGAAGTAAACTTATTATTATTTCGGTCATATGACCCCCCTTTCGCCTGTTCCCCTCACAAAGGTGTCTGACGCTTTATTCGACCCTTTGAGATTGATAATCTATAGATAACATTTCTTAGCTCCAAAATTAATCCTAAATTAATACGATTTATGTAGCAACTAGAGTGAATATTTTGTGAAAAATCAATTTTTTTTATTTTCTCTACCTATGTATAATCCTTAAATAAAAATTTAATGGACATTGAATATTAACCATACCTTCCAATAAGCGGTAGGTAAATTTCAAATAAGTTCGTTTCATTTTTAAAAATGAATGGTCGTTGAATTAGGATATAGATTATTTTTTAATTCAATCTTATGAAATAAAAATCTACTGTACTTCAAATTTGTATTTATAATTCTCATCGATTTCAATTAAAACCAACTTTCCTGACAAATCAAATAATTAACTTTAACAACACAATGATTTAAATCTATACATAGGAAGTCTGTCAACTACAATTGTCGATATATATCCAGAAAATTCTCCTTTTCAAAAAATTTGCATTCCAACTGATTACATAATTAACAATATCTCAATGTTAATGGTTTCCTGTTTGAAAAAAATATACAAGATGAACCGGTTTTAAAATATAGACGTGTAAAGTATTTTTTTTTACTAGTGCTTTTTTTTTTTAGAAGTATTAGTGGATATGGAATTAGATAAAATTTTCGCTTGACCATTTTCATTCTACTCTCTAACTGTCAGCTGACTTAGAGAGAAATTCAACAGTCAGTTTCTGAAGCTCGTTCTTGCATATGTAGGTAAATGTACAGAATGATATTTAAAAAAAAAATTTATACTGAACATTTTTTTAACAATTCACAACATGGGCCAATGGAATTTGGACTAAATCAAATAATTTCGAATAACTAATTTGCCAAGGAAAATACGTTTCTGTACTTCCCTTTACGTATACGAAATTGCAAGTAATGATAGGGCATTAATACTTATAATCCCTCAAAATGTCATCGAATATATTTGCCGTTATAGGTGCTTTGCACAACAAATGAATTTGACTAGAGGCGGACTAACTGATTATTTTTTTTCCTCAGTGTCTAAAACATACAAAGCATAGGAAATTTGAGATTTTGAGAACTTTTTTTTTCTTTTCCTTCATAAATACAAATCTTCCCTATCTTCCATAGTTGCAAAAAAAAAAAGTGTTGGTAAACGTACAAAATGCTATTAAAAAAAATTGATACTGAAGTTTTTTTAATATTTCACAACTTGGGCGTGATTCTGACCAGCGTGATTCTGACCAAATCACCTCCTAGCACAACCGTTGGTTTAGTAACAGTGCTTCCTTACAAAGTACTGCACCCTTCATGGGTTGTAGTGGTACAAATTTTAATTTTTAATTTAATTATATAATTCATTCGTGAAATTATGGTTTACATTATCTTTGTATTATTAGTAAATGTTGATATGAATGGCTTGTGATAGCTAAATTATAAAATTTAAACAACAACCTACAGCAGGCGAATGTTTCCAATATGCCTTGCAATACCGCGTCAATTGTTGTAATACCTCTAGCAGTACTTTCTAATAGTGAGTTTATATCATTCTTAAAAGTAATTTGACTTGTAGAAAATCTATTAATGATTACAATTAAATTTGTCATAAAAATAAAAAAAAATTAAACTAAATCTACGCTAACAATGATATAAAATGCAATCAAAAAATAATTTTATTCAGCTTTGTAGAACGTACGTTTCACTTCGAAAATGAATCAGAGTAAAATAAAGAAGGTGCGTTGCCAAATTGCGTAACTACATGGGTGTAGAATATCTATATTATATATAGTGTGGCTTTCTCGTTCCGAAGTAATCCGAAGAGTGCTTAAGATAAAAGAATAGATCACTGTTTGATGATTAAAGAGACGAAGCAAACTTGTTTTATGTCGCAAAATTCCTTGTAAAAAATCGTGTTTGGGGATATTTTTTTTTAAATTCGTTAAATCAGTCCAGGGTTTTCAAATCAAGAACTAATGCAGAAATACAACTTTGAAAGAAAAAAAATCACCTACCATTTAGATGAAACAAAAGAAAGAAAAGAAATTATTACAAAAGCACAAAACTTCTTTTAACTTCTGTAACCATATTGCCTCTAAATTATCTGAACACGCTTTAAACCTCAATTATTCTTTTAACTTTGATCATACATGAATTCTTGCTACTGCCCCAACCATAAAAAACGCCTCATTTTGCAGAGAATTAAATCAAGCCGTCAAATATAAATATGATAAAGACTGCATCATATTTATGATTGACAACGGAATTTGGACCAAATCAAATAATTTCGAATAACTAATTTGCCAAGGAAAATACGTTTCTGTATTTCACTTTAAGTATACGAAATAGAAAGTAATTATAGGGTACTAATACGTATACTCCCCCAAAAAACTAAAATACCGATTAAACTATATTGAGCCAACATGTCACCCCACGTTGCAGGGCTTCATCAGGGTTAAAATAAATAAATAAACAGACATAAATAAACAAAGTTAATGAAAAATTAAAAATGTTTACAAAGAACAGTAAAAATTAAATAAGAATAATAAAATGATTAATAAATAATAATAATTAATAGGTTTAATAATTAAAGGAGGAGGACGTTTAAGGATTAAAGGAGGAAAAGGAATAATAAACAAGGAAAAATTAAATAAAAGTAATAATAAATATTTTCAAGCTGTGATGAAAATCTATCTCGGATTTATCAGGCTCCATAACATATAGATATACCATGCCCCCATAACAAACCATCTTGCAACAGTGGCTTGCTTCTATATTTCTTTTATTTAATACAAGAATGGGCTCTTTTGAATTTCAACTCTTCAATCCCTATTTCATTTAGTAAACTAAATAAACAAATGATTTATTCAGATGATTCATGAATGTTTTCAATAAAATCATTAGTATATTTTCATTATTAGTGTATTTTTTTTTCGTACCCCTCTCATGAAATAAGTAGTATACTTACCGTAATTAGTGTAGTCACATCAGAAAATTAAAGGGAACTTTAATTCCACGTGTAGGAGGCGGTAACTATTACTCTGGAAATTACTTGGTAATTGTAGAGAGAGAGTTCAAGTTGGTTAGTTTGCTCATAGTTTTCTCACTTCAATTTGTAAAGAGAATGTGTTACAAAAGAATCTACATTCTTAGAAGTGGTTGCACCGCTCAAGTTCTCAAGAAATTTTTCCATTAGTATATGCTCTCCGACTAACGACACTAAAGTGGAAATGCCAAGGTCTTTGTTTAATTTTCATTAAAGTTCTTTGGTCTATCTAAAATAGAAACTATGTGACCGTTCTAGGCAACCCAGAGTACTTTCTAAAACTTGATTAACCAAATTACCGGAAGAGAGGCAGCGAATAATATGATACTAAATATCCCCAGTGTGCATAAAAAACACAAAAAAAAGACCCAAGTTTATTTGGTAGATCTAGCATCATTTTGACTGCATACGTAGGTATATAATTAACTGTAACTTCTAAGGTTCCAAGGTTTAAGAAGCAATTGTGGGTTCGGGAGGCCTTCTGGGGCAAACGTAGCCTCAAAAAAGTAGCAACCCTTAAATCACTTTCGTTTTTGTTTTATTTAATTATTTTAAGGCACCAACCACTTATGGGTCATTATTGCCTTAATTTCCGAACTAACAAAGGGTATATACAAGGGTACAGCGTAACCTAATTTTTCTTGGAGTCCAAGAAGCTCATATTTATACCAATATGGCGGAATGTTATTTTTAAGTAGCCTTGAAATGGAAATACAAAATTTAGGGGAAGTCCCTAAAGAAATGGAGGTGGAATTACAGTCTCTTGCAGAGTAGGTTGAAGCGTTATTTGAATGCTTTTAGATGTTAAATGAATTCGTTAAGGAAAATATTCAGCTTCGAGATTTTACAAGTTACTATTTTTGCATAATCGAATATAAATATAAATCACTTCCTTGTATAAACTTTGTTCAAAAAACAGTACTTCCTTACAAAGTATTGAATCCTCTTTATGTGTTTCAGAACACAATGAAGCGAAAGTGGATGGAATTTGATAAAATATATGATAATAAACTGATCTCCATGTTAGGGTCAAATAGGGACGTGACGGCCGTGCGGGTTGGGGCGCAGGTCCTTGTGCGCTCGGTTCGGAACGTAGTGGGTTCGATTCCCACCTGGGACAGTTCATATTCATTTTTCGGCGATCCCGAGGAATGAGTCTTGATTGAGGATGACACTCCTCCCACCTTGGTTAGTACGCGGCGGGAACTGATGTAACCGTGAGGGGTTGTCAAAAAGGACCACTAGGCCGGACTTGTTCCCTCCACCAAATACCAGTATCAGTACCAGTAGGGTCAAATAGGACGAACCTTTTTCGAAATTAGGTTTGTGAATAAAAATAAAATTTACGTATACAAGAGCAAAAAGTAATAGATTCCGATTAATTTGATATGGGGCCATCTGAATATCAACCCAAACAAACTAAAAAAGTTCATTAAAACTGGATTCCTAGTTTTATACTTCATTTCGTTTCTTTCTAATTTGGTCCTCGATATGTACATCGTAAAATGCGAGTGAATATTTTCGATTCTAAGGACGTTATTTTTTATTTTATTTTGTGCATCAATACAATATCTACGGAAGTGGCGAATTAAAATGGAAGAGACTGATTTATTGTCTTTATTTATATGATTTACTTGGCTTTCTAACGTAGGTATTAACAAAGCAGAATCAATTTGAATACAAGAACCATTAAATTACATTATGATAGCTATACAGATGATTGATTTTTATATAAATATATATTTTAGCCTCACTACCTCTACAAAAAATAAATAAATAACCTATAGAGGGTAAAAGGAGAAAAGGGTGTAATTAAAGTTTCGAGCAGGATTGGCTGATGTACATCCAGGGCTAGTCGAGACAAGTTGAAAAACTGGTCAGTTCTTCCAATTAAGACCATAGTCCAAACAGGAACAAGTGTCTTCCACATTTTCTGTCTTTTCCATAAACGAAAGAACTCAATAGAACATAATCCTATTAGTCAAGACTATCGTTGATAATCTTTTTTAGTGAGTGCTAAAACATAATCTTTAAATTAAAATTTATTTTCAGTATTCTATTTTTATAAAAACGTTTTATTTTGTTGATTAAGATCAGCAAATTTATTTACTAGAATTTAAATATTATGAAACCTGTGTAAAAAATTAGAGTTTGTTCTGATATGATTGGTGTAACTCCTATTTGACATATTTGAAAATTTCTAAGAACAATGTGTTTGAATAATGGTTGCAGACGTAAGGTAGCAGCTAATTTTTAACTAATGAAAGTTTATATAAATAAATCTATTTATCATGTATTTTTAAGTAGCGACGATATGAATTCTTCTTGGAAAAATAAGGCGATTAGAAAAAAACGTGAGAATCAAAAAAAAACTTAAGCAAAGTTTACAGTTTCATCACTTTGACTTCGGACGGACGATATATGAAAAATAAGTAGTACATAAAAAATGCTTGACAGAATTTTTAGCAGGTATGTGATAACTGAAATTTTTTAGTGAATGTGATTAAAGAAGTTTTTGGGCCGCCCATAGCTCAGTGGTTGACACAGTCTCTACTAATGTGATGTCTATTGGCGGTGCCGGTTCGAATCCGGTCTGGGACGTTGACTTTTTTCATTGAGTGGCGGTCCCACAAAATGAAGAACTTTGACCCCCAACCACGGTTAGGCAGTATAGGACTCCAATGGAGTCTTGGCCGAAAAAAAATAAATAATAATAAATTAAAAAAAAAATAAAGGAGTTTTTTTAGAATTTTCAACTTTAAGAGATTACAGTATGTACCAATTTGAAATAAAAACGACGTTAAATCTGAGTTTAAAAAGTTTTATATGAAGTATTGTTTACCATAATTTTTAACGGTGATTAGATTAAAAGCCCTGGTCTAATTGTATTAAGCCGTTATCTACCAGAAGTTCTTGATATCGTTTCCAGATTTGAAGAGGAAAGGTTATGGAGGGTAAGAGGCACTTCTAGAACCATTCCCCTCTAACCCTTCAATAGAGCTCCTCCAAGGAAGCGACCTTTATGGCTTCAATGGCAGCGAGTTCTCCATTAAGGGATTAGGATGGTGTCCCTTCTGGTTATCTCTGAGAACAAGAGTTATCTACATGAGTGCTAATTCCCTTTCCCATATCCTGAAACGAGCCTCACTAATGGGATCCTATTGGCATTGTTTCCCGTTTCGGATATTACAGAAATATTTTTTGAGCAAGAAATAATTGACACGTATTAATGAAATAGTGAAAGGCTTATTTTTGGTTTTACCTCAGGCAAATATTCCATGCTGAGCAGTTAATTTCTGAACGTGGACACAACCCTCCGAAACGGTCGGGGAGTGAAAAGCTCTGGCCGGGGTGAGGCGGATAAGGAAATTGGACTCGATAATCAAGAACCATCTCTCCTCCCATTTCCTCTTGTCCTGAACCAAGTCCTACCGTCGACCGTCCAATATATATTTATTTAACCGTTTGCCTGTTGGTCATGATAGATCGCCAGCTTCAGGACATTTTAATATTCGATTTTATTACCAGTCAATCTTTGCTATCAGAGTGTAATGTTTCTATCATTCCTTCATCAAATAAATGTAGGAAAAATATATAACGGACTGGCTGCCTGTTAGAAAAAATGCTTTCGTTTTGGAAAAACCAATGTATCACAATAATGTAGAACACACTGTAATAGACAAATCAGGTAATTTAATTTCAATAGATATTAATCTTAAGTTATACTCCGTACATAGTTTTTCAATAATTAATTGAAGAAAATTTAATCAAATTTTACCACAGGTCCCCCGTTATAATAATTTCACATTTCAGTATAGTCGTAGCCATGAATCCAGATCCCGACCCCCGTGCAGGGGCACATCCCAAAAGTTTTAAATTACAAATATAGCTATTTGCTATTTAGTAAATTAAGGCAATAATGGCCCATACGTGGTTGGTGCCTTAACAATTAAATAAAAATAAAGTACATCCTAGGAGGGCAAGATGTATATAGTGGTCATTTGATTGTAGTTAAGCATACGATGTCAAAGTCACTGTATCTTCTTCGTTCACATAAATAAAGTAAAGTTCTTACATCATGCTGTGCTTGTAGAATAGGAAGCGGCAACTAAAAAAATATTTAAGTTGGAGCAGACCAATAATTTGGTAAAATGTCCTTTTAAAATAAATTTGTCATTGTTAAACCTCCTTCAAATAGTTTTAATAATGATAAATTTATCTTGTTTAAAAAAAAAAAAATGCCTAGTTATTATTCTGCAGCTTTTTAGTTGCCGCATCCCATTCTACAAAAAACACCCCTTTCTAGTCAATTTGCTTAGAAAACAAAAAAAGAACACAGGAACTTTTTTTCGGTGTGATAGTGGATCCAGCAGAGGAGAGGAGGCGCGCTCCTCCCTAATAGTAAAAAAAAATAATTGCTTTTTGAAAAATTTTTTCAATTATACATAAATACAATAGGCACATTCATTAGTATGTACTTAATTGAAAAATAAATTGTATTTCCAATTCAAAATTATTTAAATTATATATTCAGATCGATATTTTTGATCAGGTGTATATTTACGTCCATTCGTAAATAATTGCGCCCCCACCCTTCTTTGCTAAAATATGAGCCCTAATAGAGTTATTTATATAGTTTTCCAGATATAGCTTTTTAAAAAGCAACATTTCATAAAAATGTTGTATGTGACGTACTGTGCCGTGTACGGGGCTCGGGGTTTCTAAGCCCGACTGGGGGTTCCCCGTACAGGTATTATATTTAAATTTATTCATATATTATTGTATTTATAT